>NW_004524649.1:8239726-8249341 GCF_000260255.1 Octodon degus | reverse complement strand
AAGCGCTTATTCCACTGAGACATCTCCCCAGCCCGACACATTGATTTTAAAGTGAGACGTGCACACTACTATTTGTACTTCATTCTGGCCAATTGGTAGTGCAACTGGCCCAGGTGGTACTGAGCAACATCATAGAAAACATTTTGAACCAGCCCATGGAAATGGAGCTCTAGCCCCATCCAAGGCCGAGATGAATGGAGTGTTAAGATTCCATAAAGGGGCAGGCATCGTATGTGTCCACGTGCGAAGCTGATTACCCTTGGAATTGATAAACACAGGTTAAGAAATTTCTGTTTCTTTGATATAAAGGACATTTAAGAAAACAGCCATCAATAAATGTTGCTGTGCGTACCCAAGGCAATTGAAGTGTGATTATCTTTGGGCATACAAAGAAAAAAATGCCAAGACTTTCTTGAGACAGTGGAAAGGTGGTCACCTACAGCTTCCACCACTACATGTGAGAAACCTAATGGCCAGAGATGAGAGGGTCCCTGAGTTTGGCTCAACTCATTTCCAATGTTGCAATTCCAGGAGACTGGGACAGTCCTAGAGAAAGAGCAGTGCAGGAGAATTTCCAGAAGATGATGTGTTTGCATGATTTCACCAGATTTAAATGGCTCGCTGCTTTCAGCACAAAATGATGAAATTTATCCTGGAGATTCTTAGATTTGGTATAAATTTTGGTAGTGTTTTTAGGAGAAAGACTTTGACAACCAGGGTAGGTTTGCCATGCTCTGGCCTTAGCTTATATTATCCACATTTATTTTGAAGAATATTTATTTTACTCTCAACTATAATTGAGAACTGGATGCAAAAATGTTACTGAAAACTAGGGGTAATGGGTAGCTTTTCTATCCAGTTTCTGGAAGAAACCACAGAAAGAAAGCTAGTTCTTATTACCCAGGTGATTACTTTTGTTTCCCCTGAAATGAATGATGACATTGTTGACTAGCCCAGGAGAAGGAGAAAAGAGAGAACCCAGCACCCACGTACTGCACACCGTGTGGTTAGGCAGGCACCGGAACACTGGCAGCATTGTTGCCTGCCCCTCACCCTGACATGTCCACACCTGACATCTCCTAGATTCAGGATCTTCTAAAAAGAAGCTGCTTTTTTATTATGGGTGCTATTTTTGTTTTAAAATTACTTTTTGTCCATTTTGTCAGACTCTTTTCTGGAGAATAGCAACCTCAAAGCAATCATCTCTTCAAAAGAGCTCTCATTTTTTAGAAATCCAATTAACACACCCATGCATATTTAACAACTGAGATGTGCTCGGAGATATTCACTGAGAGGTTCTGCCATTGTGTCATTGTGTGAACATCAGAGGGTCAGCTTTACAATCTAAGATAACTAAGACGTCATGAGGAGGAACAATCTTACAGAACCACTGCTATAGCTATGTTCCTTCTCAGCACATTGTTAAGCCATGCTCAACTTCTTGGCTCCCTACTTGATCTGTGACACCTCCAAGGACTCAGAAACAAAAAGGGAAAGGACTGGTCCTTGGGGATGGGGCTGGTATCTTCATGGCTCTTGGGAAGCCACAAGGAGGGTAAGCCAACCTACCTAGACTGATCAAGAGAGTCTGCTTGCTGCAATTCACAGGGAAAACAACCTCAACTACTCTTGATCTGTGGGTTCTCCTTGATAACTGAACTTCAAGCACATCAAACCAGTTTAAAATTCAAGACAGCCTTCCTGGAAAGGATATAGCATTTTCCTGTAGCATCTTGTTTTTGAAATTAATTTGCTGAGCTCATTGAAATAGGTTTTTTTTTTCATTAAGAGCAGTACAAGGGATATAGTTCAGAGGCACAAGTGCCTGCCTGACAAGTGCAATGTTCTGAGTTTGAGTCTCAGTACCCCCCAAAAAAAGAACCATTCCATTAAGAGCAGCACACATTTTTAGGGAGATCTGGGCAGCACTTGATATAACAAGACCCTCCTTAGAAGGCTTCTGGGGATGCACAGCACTTTCTAGATTCCATAACACGATGGCATAAAAGTGATCAAATTTTACATTGTTAAATGAAGTGTGCTGTTGTTTTTTTAATGCTGATGCAGCACAGGAAAATGCAGGCTCTTCATTCACTTCCTCAAAGTAGGATGATCAAATTCATGTGTGAAAGTAGGGGCGAGTGGATGAAAGTCCCAATCCATCAGAGAAAAACAGTGACTGTCACATGTGGCCAAGGTGGAGGAAGAAGTGGTACCAGGACTCTCACAGAGCCCTGTTCCATAACCTACAAAGCTGTAGGTCACATGTGGCAGAATCTCTTTTCCTTTGCTCTCTGAGTGGGAGAAGATATTTTGGTTGTCCACGCAGAAAAGTACAGTCTGGTAGCAGTACAACGCCAAAGTGCTGGAAACACCCAGCGGTCTGGTGCTAAAGTCTCCCTGTGACCAAAGTTACTAAAATAGTGATGGTTGTCACCAGGGTATGTAGTAGATATCAGAGCATGGGGAGGAGTTCATGTTGATATTTTGACACAAAACCATTGAGATGTGAGTGAATACATGCTGGGCATGGGACAAAGGGAAATGTATGAGGATTTAGTGAGGATACCAGCCTGTCCTGGTCACTGTGGATGGAGGGCGCTGTGGGAATGGAGGTGAGCCCATGGGATGGGCCAAACTAAAGCACTGTGGCAGACTAAAGAAACAGAAAGTGCTTGTGACTATGCAAAGAATCCAAAGCCTAGATGTCTGGGAAATGAGAACAACTCCCTTAGCCAACCTCCAGTCTCTATAAACCCATAAGTATGGAGACGAAGTGAACATGGAAGCAAATGTGTAGGTCTAGGAAGATCTTCTTTTGGCTATATGCATCCTGAAGTCCTAAACCAATAATAATAATCCTTAAATCTTATGCATCCTCCAACCTTTCAATTGCACCTAGCCTATGAGCCTTTCCAGCTGAGGCTCCAAAAATAGCACCATAGAGACAAGCCACCCTTTGGCAGCATCTGCAAATTCCTGACCAGCAGTATCTGTGAGCATAAGAATCCTCTTGCTTCAAGCCACCATATCCTGGGTCAGTTTGCTATGTGGTAGCAGTAGTGGGAATAAAAACACTTAACTCATAAATGGTCTGCCAATTGGCTTTTGCCATTTAGTGCTGGAGAGAATACCTCATCCAGTTTGATATTTTATTCCTTAGTATTAGTAACCTTTTGTTGTCTCTGCTCAGATGCTTCTGTTTAGGGGAGCCTTCTAACTAGAGGTGGACTGTAAGCCCTGTATGTAAAGTTTACCATGAATTCTAACAACAAGTGTGTTCAAGTTATTATTTGGATCCCCAGATCTTAGGACCTAGGGCTCAACATTTATCATTTAGACCATCCATGAATTATGTGCCAACATCCCATGATAAATCTAATCACTGTATACTTCAAACATGTACAAGTATTTTTTTATCATTTCTTTTTTTCCATAATTTTATTGAGAAACAAATAGTGATGAGACAAGTTTCAAATCAAATTGGTAGGACAGTTTCAATAATTAACACATTGAATACCACCTTCCTAGTGGTTATTTGTTGTACAAGATGCAGACCTGATATCCTATTTACAAACACTATTAGAACAAATCCCTCTATTCATTAAGAGTATGTGACTATATATCTATCCTAACCATTTTGAATACACAGATACAAAATGGATATTCATCTGTATCCCCTTCTTTTGTTAAGTTCTGCTATTTGAATATTATAGGTGGGTTAACTCAGCAAAATATTCTAAAAGAGTCCAGTAGTCCATAACAGTATTGGGTCTTCCGCTTCACTGACAATGTCAGAAATTGTTTACCTGAGTCCCCTACAGCTCAACATAACAGCATGGCTTTACTTCTTACACTTCATTTTTATACTTTCCTGCTGGATGATTAAGACCAAGGTAAAGCAGGACCTATGCAACAAGAGTTGTAGCTTTTGGGTCTGATAAGGTCAGTAAAATCCCCTCAGGATTTATCCTGAGATCCTGTACCTCAGATTGTAGAACCTTTGTCAGTGTCAGCCATGTGGATGAGTCACAGCCAGTGCTTGGCCAATGTGTTCTTTGTGACAGCCTGAAAGAATGTTTTCTCTAAATGTGACTCTCCTTAGGCACACTCTACATCATCGATCACTTTCCTCTTTGGCCCCATAATCTTCTTGATCAGAAAATTTGGGACACTACTGAGTTACATGACATTACAGTACAGGTTCTCATATGTCCTGAGTCTTAATTGACCTTAGAAGACTAGGGCCGAAATGTTGGTTTTCCTTGCAGCCCTCCTTTTTCTCTAATTTTGGTTTGCAAACTTAGGTTGTTAACCCTCCAGAAGAGAAGCTTATTGTTATTACCATACAACCTAGGCTGTTAAGCTTAACCTCACTATCTGTCTGAATGTCAAACATCTTAGGCATAACATGGAACAGGTATTTTTCACCAAGTATTGATATGTTGAACTTTAAGTCCCTACAGAATATGATGAAAACACATTTAAAAGTTAGAATATATTTTTAAAAATAAGCATAAAGAATTATATAATTCTTATGTTTACACATAAGTCTAAAAATCTAACCATGTACAGCCTTGAAGCAGGACAGTCCCACAACATTCCTTTTCCTGTCTCTTGCCTTCATTCACCACCCCCTTCTTTTTGAACAATCATCTACCCAAGAGACAGCACAGCAGCAACTGGCATGTCATGACAAGCAGCCCATATTCAGAAGACCAGAATGACAGGCACTCCAAGCATGAAACTAAGCTACTTTTTTTTTTAATCCCTGCAACACCCTCCTACATAGTTACCCGTTGTGTGGCACAAGTCCCCTTCCAGGTTCCAGAAATGTACGGCTCACTAACTAAGATTCCTAAGCAAGATGTGCACCCCAATGCCAGCACCAACAAAAACAAATGGTTCAAGAGACTCTTCCTCTTTATTCCTCCTCCCGCAAGGGGATACTGAAGATTCCAGGATATAAACAAACAGAAAGCTAGAGGAAGTGTCACCAGGTGAAAATGTCAAGTGACTTTAGACCAATCCAGATCCACAGCTATAATATCCACTCCTGAGAAAGCATTTGGGAATATTGCCATTTTCAAAATTAATTATAACTTTTATACGAAATCTCTGTTTCTTTGTTCTGTTTTACATGTCCATAATTTTCTCTTTCAATACTTTTCTCTTTTTCTGGTAAAAATGTTCAAATTTACCTTTATCATTACCAGCCCATTTCTGCATTATCAATTCTTCTTTTTGCTGCTTTCAAAACAAACTTTAAATTCAATTTAGGCTTGGCATCCTCTTCAGTTTCATCAGTCTACTTTTGATCTTGGCTTGATGCATTTATTCCCATCCATCGGTCTGAGGGATTCAGGTTTCTGTTTCATTAGTCTTGATTAATGTCCTAATCAATGCACCAGGGACCTTCCTTCAGGCTCCTGAAGCCAGTCATTTTTAATGTAGTGTTTCTCTCTGCATCTTCAGCACAATGTTCTCCTTTTCCTGTGCCTAGTGGTTTGCTCTCCAATCTGTGGTTTATTTATTTTTGAGCAAGAAGCTCTATGCAAATCCAGGCTTTAGAATCAGACTCCTGTTGGGTTGTCACTGGTCAGTCCAGCAGTGAAGTCCCCATCTGAGGCATGTGGTAGAAGAGTGCATTTCTTTGCAAAAGTCCCTGTCTGAAGGACTCTCAGGCCCGAGCTGGTGCCTCCTGCCTCATTGTGTGCCCCACACCTACTCTGAACAGAGGAAGCGATTACAAGTGACAATACACTGTGTATACATCACCACATCTTTTTGTTTCTGATTACACAAATGGCACTTGGAGTATGTGATTTGTACCTCTTAAAGTGAAATGCTCCAACACCAGCCTCCACCTCTTCCCCATCAGTCATTTCTTCAATTCTAGAATAAATTCTAAATTTCTGGAGCTCATATTTCTAGTGAGTCCCTCAATGTCTATGGCCAGAAACCTTAGCTGAGGCAGCTGAGGTGGAGGAGAGAGCGAGCTCTCGGCATATGACAGCCATGCTGCATTTGCCACCTAAGGGGAAGACAGAAGCAGAGACTCGAGGTAACAAAATCAGATTTTTTTCTTGAAATTTCTCTTGTCTTCAGGATCTACAGAGGCAAGCCACCAGACATATTTATCTAGCAGCAGTGACCCAGGGCTTATGAACAATTCCTTTGAGTTCTAGTATTAAATGACCTGCGAGTCGTACTTCTCACAGCGATGGGAATTTTCATCTTTTTTTCAGTGCATCGTGTGTGTGTGTGTGTGTGTGTGTGTGTGTGTGTGTGTGTGTTGCTGTAAATCAAACCCAGGAAAAGTATTTAATCATGAGCTTTTTATTTTACTTTGAGATAGAGCCTCCTTTAATTTCTCAGGCTGGCTTCAAACTCTAAGTCCTTCTCCCAAGTGGCTAGAATTACACACACATGCACCACTATATCTGAATTTTGGTATTTCTTGAGTTGCTTTTCACTTTAGCAGTGAACTCCTGGTCAAGGAGTTATGATCAAGAAGCAGATTTCAGACAAATTACTTTAGAACTGTTTTGGGGAGAGACAGACACAGGAACAGAACAGCTACGTGTGCCCTGAATGGTCAGACTATGTTTCCTGATAAATCTGTCCATGATGGATTCTCAGCATCTTCCATGAGCTCGGCCTGGGCTGCCTCTCTGTGTCCATCTGCACAACGTTCACATTTGCATCTTTCCACTCCTGAGCTGCCCACCCAGCTGCTACGCAGTGAGGAGCAGTGTGCATGTTCCTGTGTCAGGTTACAGGGGAACTTGATCTTGCTGTGAGTCACACAGTGCCATCATAGCTCAGAGTGACAGACAGAGACAGAGAGAGAAGGGAGAGACAGAGAGGGACAGAGACAGAGAGCTCTTCACTCGCATCCTGAGAGCCCCAACACTGGTGCTGCTGTCCCTAGCTGACTTATTTAGAATGTGGGGTACACTAGGCAATGGATGAATCACTTCCATGAACCAAACACCAATAGGTGCTAGATCCAATGTTGGGGCCTGCACAGTCCACCCCTCGGTGTCTCCTTTGATCTGAATTGTGTGAGGGGAGTGCATGCACATGTGTAGTTTAACCCAATGAAGCTCCCATTGATTACACTTAGGAGACAGATCTATTTATTTATAAATTTCCAGGGACATGTCTGACACTTAGTAAGTCCACTTAAGAGGGTTGTGGAAATAAATGGGATTAGCCAGCTTTAATAGCTCCAATTTAACTCACAAAAGGTAATATTGTGAGCCACTCATGACTGTCTTCCTGAAGGAGGGAAGGGGACTTCACTTTTTTGCACCCTGCCAGCCATGAAACAGGACTCTGCTTTCTGTCATCATCCCTTGAAATATAAATCCATTCCACACAGTATTAAGGAGCAACATCTGTTTCCTGAAAACTTCTTTGTAAAAGGAAGGAATGGGTTTAGGTTACAACCTCACATAACAAGTAATTCAATTTTTTTTAAAAATCCCTGTTTAACTTTTATATTCTCCTTCCAAAATCCCTCTTCAGCTACCAGCTATCAAGTCATTTCCATTTCTCTATGGATCATCTGTGTTTGATGGTTAAGCTTGATCACATCAATTAGACTGGCTCCAGGGGATTGATGGTTATGCCTGGGGTGGCAGAGGTCCTTGAGGCAGGACTTTGTATGCTACACATGACCTCTGACTGCTTCATCTCTAATACTCTTCCCCTGCTCTGCTTCCCAAGCACGACAAACTAGGCAGCTTTGTTCCATCATGTCCTTCCACCATAAGGCTCCTCCTTGGAGCCTGCTGGCCATGGACTGAGTCCTCAGGAACCATGAGCCAGCTTACACCTCTCTTCCTTTAAGTAGTGGAGGTTAGGTGTTCTGTCCAATAGTGCAAGACTCACTAATATATCTCCCAACACTGAATTGTCCTCTTGAGTCATAGACAATTTGGCTGTGCCCCCAGTTGGCTGTGCCCACAAACTCTCCAAATATCTGACTGGTCCCAACCACTGCAGAAGGCAAGGTAATGCCCACCCAGGGGAGATGGAACCCATTGCATGGACATCTTGCTACCCTTTTCAAAAAGAAAAGCAAAAATGTCTTGTTTTTTTTGAGTGTGGGAGCAGTCGCTTTTGTTGGGAAAATGCATGTTCTTTATTCCTACTCCAAGACAATCATTTATTTCAAGAAAGATCTAGAACTTGCCTGAACAAAACTGTAACATAGCCGTTTGTCTGTCTCTATTCAATTCAGTGACATTAGGAGATCCTTCTAAGTGATCATAAAAGCCAAACCATCCTGCATTTCACAATGTGCATAAGAAAAAAATTTAACTACATAAGCAACCAACATTATAATCCAAAATTATTCACCATCTTTCTTTTCTTAGGTTGGTGAATTAAAAACAAAAAATTTTCCCTTTCTCTTTTCTCCAATACCAATCTGTCAAGGTAGCCAATATTTACTATTATGCTCCTAGACTTTTCAAACAATCACACACAGACACACACACATTAATGTACTGATATTTTTGCAAAAATAAGATAATGTTATACATGTTTCTCTGTATTTTGTATTCTTGTCTAAAATTTTAAAATGGGCAAGTGTTTTAATTAGTACTGATTCATTCATTTTCATAACTGTGCTGTATTTCTGGAGACAGTTCCTCTAATCATTTATTTTAATCACTGTTGTCTTTCTTGAAACTGTTTCTCTATTAAAGGATATATAATTTCTGTAATTTCTTCCTCCCTTATCTCTCTCTCTTTCTCTCTCTCTGTCTATCTGTCTCTCTCTCTCTCTCTCTCTCTCTCTCTCTCTCTCTCTCTCAGATAATATTAGTTATACAAACTAACAGGCTTCAATCTAACATATTTTTATTTATTTGTTTTTAGCTTATTTGCACATGTTTGTAGTACATGATATTTACATTCCTTGTGGGAAGTTGGGAAACATATACCACACATCTTAAGTCCTTTTATTATCCCTTTTCCTTCCCTCCCTTCTCCCTCCACCTGTCTCTTATGTACATGAACCAACTCCACACAAAGAATGTAAGAATTATGTATTGCAAACATGTACAATTTGGCACATTTATGCATGTGTTTAACACTGGTCATTTTTGCATACAATTAGCCCCTCTCTTTCCCTACTCCAGTTTTCCCCTTTCTCTCTGAGTTCCTTCCTCATCTCTATTAATCTCTTCTATTTTTTAGCAGCAATGAACAGTTGGGTATCTATAATTGTTTTCACAACTCAGTATGGCAAAGGTCCCTATCCATTAAAAAAAGGTATACCAAGTATTTTCACTGTAAAATATTGATTTAGAGTCTTATTTTTCTTCCTTAACACCTAGAAGCTACACAAAATCAAGAGGGACAATATACTCTAAGATAAAAGAGAATACATAGGACTAGGAAGATAGTTTGGCAGCTTAAGCACTTGACTGGAAAGTGCAAGGTCCTAAGTTCAATCTCTGGTACTGCATGCTGGGTCAGTCCCAAAACGGGGCATGGTGGCACACACTTGTAATCTCAGCCCTAGAAAGGCTGAGACAGGAGGATCACTACAAGTCCAAACTGTGTAGTGAGACATTTTATCAAAAAAAATATTTTAAA
>NW_004524649.1:8225696-8236779 GCF_000260255.1 Octodon degus | reverse complement strand
CCACACACACACACACACACCCCTCCAGCTTCCAGGAGGAACACAGCCCGTCTGACTCCACAATTTGAGACTCTGACCTCCAGAACTCTGCAAGAATAAGTTCCCGTTGCCTTGAAGTCACCAAGCTTGTGGCAATTAATTACAGCTACCATGGTAAACTAAGACATTTCAGGGTGACCATGTGTGCCTCCTTGCTTTTCCCTCAGAGGACAGGGCTGAGCATAACTGGGTTCTGTGTCCCAGTCAACTGTGTGGCAATGTCCACAGAACACTGTTTGTCTGTTACACATCTTCGTGTAGGCTCAGGGACACCCTGTGCTGGGCACTCTGTGGCTATGTAGGAGTGTGTTAAGAATCAGTAGCTCTGACCTTTATTCCGGTTGGTATTCTATCATCGTGGGCTGCTTAGCTGTGTAAGCTACTCATCAGCTGTGTGGTGCTGTAGACACAGTTACCAGCCCCTTACTACTTCAGACATGCCAATTCTCCTCACGACATACATTCCTCTCCCGCCACATCATCCTGGAACTGTTCGACTGGCAACTAAAGGAGCGAAGGAAATAGGAGGAAGGAATTGCCAAGGCTTTGCTCTCAACAAAGGGGCCAACCTGGAGGAAGATTAAAAATAGATGCCCTTGAGGAAGAAAGAACTGAAGAAGTGGATCCTCCTTCCTCTCTAATGCTCGAGTCCATTTTCCAATCAAAAATATCAACCCATCAACGTCTGCTAACTTATGACAAGGTCATGAGGAATTTCCAAGAATCCATGCATTCTCTGGAGCAGAAAAGTGTTGGTGCTTGTTCCTCACGGCAAATGTTTGAAGGACAAATGCTGCAGGTCTTCGCTATAGAGAATGTAGTAGGTGGAGCCATTCATCAACTGTGCCAGGAGAAGCAGGCACTGGGAGGGAGGGGGCTTCCCCCACTACCCGGGCACCTCCCTGTCCTACTCCTCACCCCCAGCAGATGCCCCAGCTAAGCCCTGATGCTCTGATGTTGGTGCTGGTCGCACCTCTCAGCCTTGCAATACAACCTTGGGTGCAAACTCCCACACCCTCCCGGGCCCATCTGGACCATCACGACCGAGAAAAGTGAAGTGATGGGGTCACGTGCCAGGATGGGTGTGCAAGAGCACCTGGCTATGTCCTCCTCCACAAAGGACTTGGCTCCCAAATCTCTTTTCCAGAGTTCTAATCACCTGGATAATGAATGTGTGACATTCAAGCTTACCCCTTTGTGGCTGGAACTCAGTCAGACACTTAGAGGAAGTACTTGAGATCACAGGAGGGTTTCTCCGTACCCTGGAGTCACACATTTATACCTAAGCCTAAATGCAGCCCCCGATTCTTTCTCATAGGTGAAAGGGCTCCCATGGATATGTTGCTCACCACAGCAACACCAGGGATGTTTAGAATGTTTCTTAGCTCCCAACCAGGAACAATTTCTGTCACCTGAACTTTGCCAATAAGCCATAATGTCAAGAAGAACATGATCCTCAAGTTATGAACAAACTGCATAAACACCCAGAGCATAAATATTCTAGGCTCTGTGGACCACATGGTCTGTTGCCACTACTTACTTTTCTCATGCAGCATCAAGCAGTCACAGACAGTATGCAAGCAAGCAGAGCTGCTAGAGCTCATGCAAACTTTATTTACCAAAACAAGTAGCAGGCCCAGAGAATTTGAGGAGTACCTGAGAATGTACACAGCTAAGGAGCATGCCAAGCCAGGATCTGAACCCATTTCCTTCTGATTCCACAGCTAGTGCCTGTTTGCTGCATCACCACACAGTTTGGGACATGGTTGCTAGCACTTGGGAAAATCATGACATTAGATCGAATCAGCCACACTTTCCACCCACGCCCTCTTATCACAATGCATGTTCATGAGGCCACAGCTGGGGCTGAGAAACTTCACTAACCTGTGACTGATCCACAGGACCAAACCAGGGAATGTGGATGCGTTAGCTCTCTCCAGGAAGCTTGGCGGCCACTGACAGCACATCTGGATGAACCTGCAGGGCATCTCCAGTTGGATTCCACCCACCTTCCAGAACCATGTTATTGAGCCCACCCTTGCACAGAAGGGAAACCAGGCAACCAGACATGGCCCACCTGGTTCCTTCTCATTCACCTTGTTCTAATATCACCATGGATGCTTTGCAGATCAGAGCTGCGCTCCTGTAGGCACATTGAATGCCTCCTCTGGGGGCCCGGGGGCCTGAGTCACCTCTTCTGCCACCCTCCAGGTCCCTCCTGGGGAGGTGGAGCACTCAGTGGGCTGCCCACATCTGAGTGGAGAAGGGCAGCGCTGTCATCTCATTCCTCCCCTCTGCCTCACTCCATCATCCTCTCTCTCCTCCCATTTGTCCCCCCAAGAGGACATACGTCTTTCTGCCTTCATGTGACAAGAAACAGAACCACCCACACGGCCCAGCAGGCTCTAAGTGCTCAGCTGTGTATGCAGCCGGGACTGTTACTATGTCACAGTGACTGGGCTTCACTTCACTGCCTTTCTGCACTCTTCTCTCAGGGGGTTCCCTATAGAGGAGACACGTCATTTTTGCCACAAGCAGCATTTAGAGGCTTCTGGTTCCTCTAGAAATTGGCCCTCTTTCACACACCCCAACCTGGGCTATCCTTCCTTAACACCTAGCATAGCAGCTGCCATCGTTAATTATATTTTGTCCCCTAAACCCAACTAGCATCCCCCATCACCCTGGCAAGAGGAAGCTCAAGATCATCCTAGAGTACAACAACCTCAAGACACTCGTTCTAGCAAGCCAGGGAACTGGGATTTTTCCCTCTGGTAGCATTCTCTCTGATTTCCTATTCCTTTGCTCTCCTGGAAAAAAAAAAAAAAACCACTTCTGCTTCCTCCCTAATTGCATTGATTTATCTCATGGCATACCTTGTATACAGCGCTTTAGATGATAGATAGCAATTTGTTAATATCTTGTCACCAAGATACAGTGACTGGAACTGTGTTCCGAGGCACACAGCCATATCCTCTCTCATCCATTGATCGTCTTCCTTCTTGCAAGACGGGCAAACCTCTCCAGTGAACCCAATCGATAACTGTGCTTTCAGCCGTAATTGTGGCTTAACTCGCTGCTCTCTGCAAAGTTAAGCCGTGTGATTTGCACATAATTGGGCTCCGCGAAAAGTCATACTTGCCTGCTCAAGGAGGAAATTAAGCAGCCAGGCTCCCTGACTATTGGCCACCTGCTCTCTCTTTCCCTCTGTTTGACCTCCTTGAGCCCTGTCTTCCCTCCCAGCCTCTCTCTTCTCTAAGTCTGCTTAGATCCTGACAACCAAGGCTAGTAGTCGGTGGCAAAGCAGGTGAGCTAGAACACCTGGGCCTATGAACAGCTTCTTCTCCCAGTGTGGCTTTTCATCATCCTTGGTTTGGTGGGCCATGCCCTGGCCACCTTTTTAAATGCTTATATTATACACTGCCTTGGGGAGACAAAGTCAAAGAGCTATGGAAACCAACAGCGACTCCCAGTATGAGCTGTGGACTTTGGGTGATAGCCATGTCCCCATGCACACTGTCCCTTGATTATAACTCGCTCATCATGCCAGAGCTGGATGCCAGGAATGGAGAAAGCTGCCCCTGTGCAGGGATGGGGCATGGAACTTGGCACTTTCCTGTCCATTTTTCTATGAACTCCAAACTACTCCCAAAATCAATACTGTCCTTACAAAAGACAGACAGAGATGTGCCCTCTGGAGCCGGCCTCCTGCGCTCAGGACACATGGGAATGGCTCCAAAGAGTGAGTGTGTGTGTGTGTGTGTGTGTGTGTGCATGTGAGTGTGAGTGTGTGTGAGATTTGATCTATCTTCAATCAGCTAAGAGCCAGAGGAATGAGGCACAGGCATCCTGGGCTGAACTGGAATAAGACAAGCCTGGCTTGAGAAGGGACAGAACAAGTAAGTGTAGGCAATCCACCCCCTCTCTACAGGGCCAGAGAGACTGCAATGACCCTGGCCACAATCACAGCAGTCATTGTGGGCACTGCTGAGCACATACTCTGGGCAGGTGTCTGTGCATCATCTCTTTCGGTTCTCATCAAATGGGAGTGGGAGCAGAGGAGGAACCCAGCTCAGGACAGAGGAGGGCGGCGCTGCAGCTGCAGTGCTAGGCTTGCATTACTTCCCTGGTGCTGCCAGGCTACACAGCCAGGGACACAGAAAGGACAGAAAAGTATAAAAACGAGGTATAAAAAGTAAAGCCATATTAATATGCTGAGCTGTAAAAGGCTCAAGTCAAAAACTTCTGACATTGCTAGGCCTACGGAAAACCTACTATTATGGACTACTAGACTATATTGGAATGTTTTGCTGAATTCACACACCTACAATATTTAAATGACAATGGAATACCCTTCTCTGACACAACTAAACAGAAAAAGGGGATACAAATGGAGGCCCATTTTGTATCTGTATATTCAAAAGTTAGGATAGATATACAGCTAGTTTCTCTTAATTCAATAAATAGAAAGATTTGTTCTAATAGTGTTTGAGGACAGGATATCATGTCTGCATCTTGTGCTATGAATAACCACTAAGAAGACAACAATATGCAATGTATTAATTATTGAAACTGTCCTACTAATCAGTTTTGAAACTGTTTTATTGCTATTTGTTTCTCAAAATTATTAGAAAAAAATGTGTGGGGGTGGAAGTCTGAGGTTCAGCTGGCTGCAGGGCTTGTTTCCTTAGGACTATGGGGGAGGATCTGTTACAGGGATCTCTCCTGGTTGTAAATGGCTGTCATCTCCCCATGCCCTGACATCATGCCCTCTGTTTGGCCAGAGTCCTTAAAGCCTCTCAGAAAGACACCAGCAGTTTTAGATTGAGCCCCCAAGTAATGACTGCATTTTAGCTTTAACTGTTTAAAGATATCTCTAAATACAACCCCATTCCCAGGTACTGGGGATCAGGGCTTCAATATTTGGGCTTTGGGAGAGACACGATCCAGAATCCAATCCAGCCAGCTGTGCGATTCTTCATCCCTTCACGCCCACCTTGCTAACCTCAGGGAGTTGTTGGCAAAGCACGAGAAGTACCAGATCCCCGCCTGGCCCACACCCAGCCTTGTCATTGTCAGGCTTAGCCTGGTCTCACAGGTGAGCCAAGACCAAGCCTCCAGGGTTTCTAGACATTGTCTTTGTCCATTCATCTGCTCCCAGGCACACAGCTGCACTATTGTGAACATTGCCGCGATAATCACAGGCATTCAGGTAGCTCTTGAAGTATTCTTTAAAACCCTAAAGTGTCAGCCAACTTGAGCTGATACCTTATATTTATCTTGCTAATATTCTTTAAGCCTTTGCTTTGTTTTTAATTTTCTTTGTTTTGCCATCAGAATGAAAACTACCACCCACTGTTCATTCTAACCTATGCTTTTTGCCTGTATCTTGTGACTGCTCCCCACAACCTCAGGGAAGAACAAGTCCTCTGGGTGTCCTTGACTGAGCTGGTGTGATTAACTTGCAGAATGGGGTTGGCTGTTTGGGGGAGCCCTAGGAACAACAGTAAAGCACATTACTGAGACCTGGTGGTCCTCAAGGCTTCTGCTAGCACAGCAGGTGGCCCGGAGGGGGAAAGCACTTAGACGCAGGCTGGGAAGGAGGGTCCAGAACATGGCAACCAGCTTGCTTTGTTAACTTTAATTTTTCCATTTGTTTGCAAAAGTCACATATGGTAAAAGAATTTTGTACCCGAATAAAACTGTAAGAGCAATTTACATACAAAATAATATGTGTTGAGCTGGAGAGATAGCTCAGTGGTCTAAGCTCCTGCCTAACAAGTGCAAGGACACAGGTTTAATCCCCAGTACGGCATGCTGTGCCAGCCCCAGAACCTCAGGCACACGGAGCTGGCCACCAAGACCGAGCATGGTGGCACACATCTGTGCTTGGGAGGCTGAAACAGGAGGACCACTACGAGTCCATGGCTGATTCAGCACAGCATAAGTCATTCTCTCCCAGGTCTGGATGTGAGAAGTCTGAACTCCAGGCATGGGCAGTGCCACGCCTTCTGACGGCTCCTGGAGTAGAGCTTCCAAATGCTTCTTCCAGCTTTTGGTAGACCTGGTGCTCCTTGGCTCCCATCTCTACCTCCCACGGTAGATTTCTTTTTTTTCTTTTTTCTTTTTTTTTTTTTTTTGCGGAACCAGGGATAGAACTCAGGCCCTTGCGCTTGCCAGGGAAGCGCTTATTCCACTGAGCCATCCCCCTGGCCCCACAATTTCTCATATACACTTTCCCCTTGTGCCTCTCTGTGGTCATAGTTCAACCCTCACCATTTTGGCTTGTGATCCCATTCTACTTAGTAAGACCTCGACTCCGCTAATCCCCTGCAATGATTATTTCCAGAGAGGGTTGCAGTTTTTAGTGTGTCAACCAAGAAATTATGAATGAGATTAAAAGAAAAGCAAAAGGCATTTTTAGCTGGGTAGCATGTAGATCCACAAATCAGGAGACACAGATTCATTTTACCCCAAATGAATGTTTCATTAAAGAAAAACGATAGATTTCTTTAAGATAAAAAGAAGGCAGAACAATGGGATGTAAAGTAACTCCGCTGAACAATTTTCAATTAGCTCTGTTAGTTACACAAGTTATTGTGAACAAATTTAAAGTAGTGCTGAGGGTCTATTCATACATTAAGCTATACATGATGGGTTGCTGGGGTGATGGGTGGGGTCACCAGAAAGTAAGCCTTTTGGAAGAGTCAATAAATCAACAGAATTCCGCAGTTAGAGACTTGCCATCCGTAGTCCTATAAACTCACTTTTCCCAGACAGCATTTTTCATGTCAGTGTGAGAGATGAAGGACTTGCGTCTGTGAGGCAGGCCACAGGCTGTCAGGTACAATCTCTGATTCTACCAGAGAAAAGTTTCTTCATCTCGGCGGAAGTGCAGGCATCTCAGTTTGAAATTCCATAAGAACTCAATCTTTCTCGAGAACACCATTCAACACATAAGAAGGTAAATAAAAGAATCCTTAGTAGTAGAGAAAATAATAGTGCTTTGCAGCCAACAGCATTGTCGACAAGTCAAAAACAAAACCAAAGTTAGACAAGAGCAGAAGCATTTATTCAGGGTCTCCAGCGGAAATGAGATACCGAGACAGCAGGGACCCAGAGTGCCCGGGCTGTGCACACTCTGAGAGATGGGGAGGGCAGAGCTACTGATGGCAAAACCCGCCGCTATGCAAGTTGTTTTGCCCAGATGTGGACTGGAAGAGGCAATAATCAGCGTATAGGTCTGAAAGTCCGTTAATTCCTGCTCTTTGGCAGTTACAAATCAGAAAGAGCAAGCAAGGGTCCCACACAGCGTGGGTCCTGTGATTGGGTCCTGTGGTTTATGTTTTACAAGTGTGCATGTACTACTCTCTCCAGGGCTCCCCTACTCTATCTGGGGGCTCCAAGTAAACTGTATCCACTTGATGATCTCACTTCACAAACACCATGGCTTAAGAAACTTGTATTTTCAGAAACGTGGATTTTTTGGGGTTCTGTGTTTCTTTTTTTGTTCTCAGTTCAGGAGAAGATGTTCCCCCCTTTGCAGCAGGTTCCCTGCCTTGCTTCCCTTCTCCTGACGCCTCCCTCCCCAGCACCTTGTATGCTAATCAACACCCACTTCGTTATGGGAGCTGCAGGAGAATGATCACAGCGTGGTCCTTAGAAAGTTACATCCCTGGTTCATCTGTCCCAAATACCAAAGGGATGGCTGTGTCACCTCCCCTCGGGGAGAAGCAGTGGCTGAGTGGAAAGTTCACAGCATTTAGAACTGCTCCACCTCAAGGACTCCGCTGTGTTTTTAACTATTAGACAATGGTGTCTGGGCCTCCATTTCCTCAACTGCGATGACACCCACACCAATTTTGTTGGGAATATTAAATGTAGAGAAAAGGCCTCATGAACTGTGAAGTATGCTCTCTCACCAGCACATTGTACACACACAAAAACATGTGTTCACTTAGGCATTCTTCACTGAAGAGGAAGACTAGACAGTTGAGGGGCATGCAGAGTGAAAGCGAGGTTTAAACACTGAACCAGACATAGATTCTTCATACTTTCATTTTCAATAAATCAATACTTAGTAAGAAACACACCTACTTTCCTATATTTTGTGTTTGTTTAGGTCAATGGTCAACTTTGGCAAAGGATTGTAAACTTAACTACCAAGTTAAATGTACATTATTTTTCAAGAAGGGGAGCAAGGTGTGACTAACTTGGACTTATCTCATTGGTATTGCGTTTGAGTGACAGCATGAGGTGCAGCACATGAAAGGCTAAGATTTAAAGGAAGAAGAGAGGTTAATTCAGGTGGTCTTTTAATTATATAGTGAGGAATGCAGTTTATATTTTAGGAATTATTTCCCTAATATTAATGGTTTTACCACACATACAATTTGAACAATGAGATCTTCATTGAAGGTCTTTAAAAATCGTTTATAACGTCATCTCTCCAGTCATGGCAATGTCATATACAAGAAAAAGTAATCTGAATGAACAATACAAGGGAAAGAGTTGTGAAGTATGGTACACAATTCTATAGGTGTATAGAAACTAAAATATGACTACGTAATAGCATATCAAAATTCTTATGGTGGGGTCCTACCATTTAGCTCAGTTATTTAAGTGGCTGCTTAAACAAAGCAATCAGATGTCAGCAAACATTTTATTGGTGAGGAAGATTTTTAAATTAAATCAAATTTAATTTTAAAGAGTACAAACAAATAGAAAACAAAGGCAAAAACAGAGTAACAAGGAACAGTGTACATGATACAGAGTTTCAAAACAAGAATAAAAATTTAGCAATGGCTGTTATATTAAGAGGTTAAGCTTAACAGCCTAAGTTGTATGGTAATAACAATAAGCTTGTCTTCTGGATGGGTAACAACCTAAGTTTGCAGACCAAAATTAGAGAAAAAGGAGGGCTGCAAGGAAAGCCAACATTTTGGCCCTAACCTTCCAAGGTCAATTAAGACTCAGGACATATGAGAACTTGTACTGTAACGTCATGTACCTCGGTAGTGTCCCAAATTTTCTGATCAAGGAGATTATGGGGACAAAGAGGAAAGTGATTGATGATGTAGAGAGTGCCTAAGGAGAGTCACATGGAGAGAAAATATTCTCTCAGGCTTTCACAGAAAGCACATTGGCCAAGCAATGGCCTGACTCATCCACATGGCTGACACTGACAAACAATCTGAGGTACAGGATCTCAAGATAAATCCTGAGGGGATTTCACTGACCTTATCAGATCCAAAAGCTACAACTCTTGTTGCATAGGTCCTGCTTTACCTTGGTCCTAACCACCCAGCAGAAAAGTATAAAAACAAAATATAAGAAGTAAAGCCATGCTGTTATGTTGAGCTGTAGGGGACTCAGGTCAACAATTTCTGACATTGCCAGTGAAGCAGAAGACCCAATACTATTAGGGACTAATGGACTCTTTTGGATTATTTTGCTGAGTTAGCACACCTATAATATTCAAATAACGGATCTTAACAAAAAAGGGTATGCAGATGAATGTCCACTTCGTATCTGTGTATTCAAGGTGATTGGGATAGATATATAGTTACATTCTCTTAATGAATAGAGTGATTTGTTCTAATGGTGTTTGTAGATAGGATATCATGTCCGCATCTTGTACAGCAATTAACCACTGGGAGGAATGTATGCAATGTGTTAATTATTGAAACTGTCCTACCAATTTGATTTGAAACTGTCTCATTGCTATTTGTTTATCAATAAAATTATGGATAAAATTTTTTTTAAAAAAGCAGTCAGGCTCAGGTTGCTGTGGTTCGATCCCCAGAACTCGAGCCAGCCAAACCCTCCCTGAAGGCAATCTGAGCCAGCAAAAAAAAAAAAAAAAAAAAACAATTCTTGTTGTAAGATGCTCAACGAAGAAAGAATACATAATTCTATCTATAATGCAATAACTAATTATGTACAAATTAAGTATGAAGCAAAATTAGGATTTGATAAGAACCCAGAAAAATACAAGCAATTGATAAGGTTACACAGTGGCATTGTAGGGGGGGGAAAGGCTTTTCAGTTATTTATGTGTGACAAGTGGAAAGATGTATTTTTCAAAGCATTCATCTCTCTTGAAGTGTGATTATGATTCTCATGGAAGATAAGATAGATGCAAAAGGCCTCCTGCAGTCTTGGGACCTTTGGTTCCTAAGTTCCAAAGAGGATGGTGTCCAGAGACCACAAGATTCCAAAGCATCGCTGGTTTCCATTAAAACCTCATTTATAGAATTAAAAATTAATTTTATGGAAATAAATTAAAGCAGTCTTTTCATCAGCATGCACTTGATCTAATTAAACTTGGAGTGATTGTAACAGCCATTTCTGAGCTGTTATTGAAGAAGATGAAATCTGTTGTGAGTTTTGTTCTTAGTCTGCTAGGAAACGACACTGAGATGAGTTTGTTAAGCTTCTGCGTGGTAGTTGCTCTTTGGCCCAAAGATCCTAGAAAGCAAGGTGCCACCTCTAGGGGGTTATTCATGACAATGAGTCCAATATAATGGGTGCCCTCAACAAAACCAGCCCAGGCCTCTCCTTGGGGAGCAGGGCAAGCAGAAGATCCAGTGTGGTTCCAAATCTGAGAAGATGCAGGGGTTGAATCCAGGCCCCACCTTCCCCGAGCAGTAGCAACCCTTGTTTGTCACTGAGGCATCTGCAGCTGGGTCCTCAGCAGTCATCCTGTTGAGGCCTTAGACCCCAGGGCACCCCAGCATGGCCTTGCCCAGCTCAGATCACTTGCTCCTTGACTTGGAGTCAGATTCATGGCACAGTTTCTTGGTTTTTTACTCCCTTGATAAAATCCTTGCCCCTTGCATCTGGTTCTTAGAGACTGTGTGTACATATATATAAATGCATGTGTATGTATTTTACAGATTTATATGGGCACATGTATATACATATGCTGATGTGTGTTGCATGTTTAAATCATAATTCACCTGCATTTGATGAGGCATTAACTGTGTCCAGATGTTGGCCATTTTATTTTTATTTTTTTTTAATATTTTTTTTTATTTTATTAGAG
>NW_004524649.1:8202090-8225537 GCF_000260255.1 Octodon degus | reverse complement strand
AAGTAGGTGCTTTAGACCACTGAGCCATCTCTCCAGCCCATGGCCATTTTAAAAGTATCCACCTATCTCATTTTTGCAATAATTTTGCTATTTTTTTTGGGGGGAAGGTATTTTTAACAATGTTTCTGTTTGAAATACCTCCAAGAATGCACACCTACCTGACCCTTCTTTCCTAAGTGATAGGATTCCTGGTAGTTAGAATATTACTGGCAAGTGAACCCGGCCCTCCTGGATGGGTGTGTAGAATACAGAACTGGGAGCTGGTTTCATCTCCTCAGGGTGCTCCATGGTCCAGGCCATCAAAGGAGCACAGGTACCCACAGCATCTGGGTCTCTTCACTCTTCCCTCCCCACCATCACTCTTACCTCTGCCCTTACCACCCTCCTCCTACCCTGCGTCTGTCAGAGTTCCTGATTGTGTGCAACAGAAATAGATTCTGCTGATCCTGAGAAGTTGGGAGGGGAAAGTCAGGGTGCATCAGTAGGGGTGGAAGGGTTAGTCTTGCTCTCAGCAGGGCTGCAGGAACTCCGGCCAGGATTCTCCACAGGGATGGCACAGGGAGTGAAGAGGCCCAGGGTTCTATTCCCTTGTGTTGCTTTTGTGGAATTCAAATCTTGATTGTGAGGTAACTGTGGAGGCACCTTTGTCCCAGATGCTCAGGGCCACGGGCTAAACCATTCCCAGTCACACAGTTCCCAATGCTCGCTGCTCCACAAAGAACATGAGGCCCTTTAT
The DNA here is from genome assembly GCF_000260255.1 of Octodon degus. NCBI lineage: Eukaryota > Metazoa > Chordata > Mammalia > Rodentia > Octodontidae > Octodon > Octodon degus. Next base: position 8,224,801 of record NW_004524649.1, on the reverse strand, counting down.
CTTTTGGTAGGAGAAAGGTTTTATTCCAAGCTCTGCCCAAGATGGCGATGCCTTATATTGCCACAAATCACCATCTCACCTAGGGTAGGTGTGCAAGGGCCTTTTATGGTAAAGACAGAAGAGAAAGAATCCAACAAGACAATATACAGGCTTGCTTTGTCTCTCTCTCTGCGATCTTCCACTTCCTCCATGCCTTGTAAAAATTATAAAAACTGAACTTTAAAGTTCTCATGCCCCTATCTGCATATTCTGTCCATCACCTGGGCTGAGGAGAAGAGTGGGTGGTGAGTATCCACTGGCCTAATAAAGTTGGAGCTCTAGTGGGAAAAAAAAAAGATAACTTTTAAAGCTCCATGTTGCCAAGACCATTACATCCTGAGGGCCAGGAAGGTCCCAGTGTTTGTTGCAAGGAACACCCAGAATTCTACTCCCAAGAGCACAAAACCCAGTGGAATCAAGGAAACTCCTTCCAGACACAGAATTGGGAAAAAGAAAAATGAGTGTTGCACCACAAACACAGTAATAATCATAATAAATATCCATCACATACTCTTGTGTCCACACTCCCAGACATTGAGTTCTTCACATTCAGATTGGCCCCTGCTGCTGGGGGATAGAGTAGTGAATGGCCAAGTGAAAGCGAGTCTCTGGTTGGAACAAAGCCTGCCACAACCAGGAGCCAACTTGTGCTAACTCAGCTTCCTGAATTTTATTTCCATCTGACACCTTGAGGTTCAGTCTCAGTGTCCAGACATGAAATGTGATCAGTTCAGGGGCAGCAGCGGTATCCACCAATTTTCTTCGAAATGTCTCTCCTTCACCTTCTAGAGCTTTGTTATGGGATTTTCGGACTTTACAGTAGGTGTGGCTTTTTGTTGGCAGTTTTTTGGTTTGGGTTTTGTTGTGAGGTTTTGTTTTGTGCTGTGTTGTTTTGTCTTGGTTTGGTTTGGTTTTCACTGATTCCAAAATGTAATGACAGGACTGTCAACAAATGTGAGGGTTTGGAGAAACCCTCTAGAAATTTTCATTCTCCCACTCCCTGAATCCACTCCCTATTCCTTTTCCCTCATAGAAATTTTCCATCGTTTTCTTTTATTTCACTTAATGACCTCCACCATGTTATTTTTATTTTAAGAAAACTCACTTTGAGCCATCAATGTGTCTAGATTGTACATAGTAACACTTGTAAAATAATCACAAAGTGAGAGTCTGCATGAGATCAACTTGCTCGTAGTGAAAGAAAAATGCATTATTTAACCAATAAAATCTGAACTTATGAGAATGATCTTCCAAAGAGGGATGTTCGGGGTATTACTTGATCATTGACCAACCCTGTCATTGCAGGTAAAGATGGCCTTGCAACAGGAGGGGTTTGACCGAAAGAAGCGAGGGTACAGAGACATCAATGAGATTGACATCAACATGAATGATCCTCTGTTTACAAAGCAGTGGTACCTGGTAAGCAGCTGATACTTCTGACATTTCTCATGCCCCAACCCTTTGTAAAAAGATGCATTCCTGTTTCCTCCTTAAGCGGGGGGCTCTTAGCCAGCATCTGTCTACAGGAGCCTCTCCGTGCCGGCCAATGTGCAAGGACTTTTTGTCACCTTCTCCCCTAATCTCCTTTCTTCTGCAATTGCTATATAGCCATGACCTCCTAGGGTCAAAGCTACTACCTATGGCAGGTCACAGTTCACTAAACTCTACAACATCTTACCCAAATATGAGTGAAGGCTTGAAAAAACACATCAAAGTCAAATCAAAGGTCCTGGAGGAGTAATCCGGGATCCTTAACACGTAATCAAAGGGCAGTAAGATCACAGGCTCAAGGAAAAGAATCTGGTGGCTGCACAAGGGTCAAGCAAGAGCACTCAGGGTCTAGAGTAGCGAAAGTAGCATCTTAGTGCTTCTTGCAGTGGCAAGAAATCAATTGCCTTAGACTGAATCAATACAGGACTTCGGACTCTGACACCAGTCTGTCTGGTGACAACAGTATTTTCTTTCCAGCAGTCCCTCTTGATCCTTGTGGATTACTTGGGTTTTGTTTAAAAGAAGATCAGGGAATCCCTGTGAACCTGAACTGTAGGGCGTACTGTGGGGGACAGTGACTAACTTATACATGAAAATGAAGCTTCATTTTATTTAAGATTAAAAGCTGATGACCAACAGAGAAAACTAAGTCACAGCCGTGTAGACTGCTAAGGATGCATTGTAGTTTTGCTCCTGGAGCTTCAGAGCTTAGACTATGCCTCATGCTTTTTTTTAACTTTTTATTAATTTATTTATTTAGTACAGGGTCTCACTATACAACTGAGACTCATAGTGATCGTCCTGTTTCAGCCTCCCCTGTTCTGGGATTATAGGAGTGCGCCAGCATGCCTGGTTTCAGTGGCCCAGCTAGCTGGACCCAGGGGGTGGAGCCAGCAAGGCATGTGGTGCCGGGGAATTAAACTAGTCCCTGTGCTTCCCAGGCAGGCCCTTAGACCACCAAGCTATCACTCAAGCCTGGTCATGCTTTCTTGACATGGAATTCTCAAAATCCAACGTGGATAACCGAATGAGTTTATGTTCACTAAACAGGATCTGCTAGGTTTGCTGCAGTAACAGTCTACAAATCACAGTGATTTGCTACATGATCAAAGATTCATAATTCTTCAAGGACTCAGGCTCACCAAGCTCCATCTCAATCTCAACTTCTTTTGCAATCACCTTAGTGAGGAAAAGTGGCAGATTGGATCCTGGCTTTTTTAAAGCTTCTTTGTGGATGTGACAAATGGCTCATGAGCTCCCCTGCCACTGACCAAAACTATTCACATGTCCATTCTTACTTCAAGGGAGATGGAGACAGATAGCCATAACCTGAGTATGACAAACAAAGAGCATTAATTTTTATGAAAAGCGCAAATGACACTCATACAATAGCCACCGACCACTGTGTGGCTTAAAGCTCTGACTTTACTATTTATTTTACAAACTGTCTTTGAGAAAATCTGCACAAAAGAAGATATGTGCAAAGAGAAGAATAAGCATAATAATGTGATTTTTTGTCTTCCCTTTTCTTTCTCAAGGGGGCTAGGGGCTTCGTTTTTCAGCATTAGAACTTGTATGAAAGGTGGGGGGCACTTTTTGAATTCAGTTCAACAAATATTTTTGAGCAAAACTTACTATGTTGATACTAAAAGAGCTTCCTCTTAGAAATGACACTGTTGGGCCAGCCAACTAGCTCAGTGAGTTAAAGCGCCTGCAAGCAGGCACAGGGGCCAGGAGTTCGATCCTGGGCCTGTGGTGCTGGCCCCGCCCCCAGGGCGCGCTGAGAGGGCATGGTGGTGCACGCCTATAACCCCAGCTCTTGGAAGGCTGTAAACAGGCAGATCACTACAAGTCCAATCTAGTAGTGAGACCCTGAATACTCTGTAGACCTTTCCCTAAAATACAAAAAAAAAAAAAAAGAAAGAAAGAAAGAAAGAAAGAAAGAAGAAAGAAAGAAAGAAAGAAAGAAAGAAAGAAAGAAAGAAAGAAAGAAGAAAGAAAGAAAGAAATGACACTATTAAGACTGAAAAAATATTTAATAAGGATAACCCAAGACAATACATGCTAAATTCAAAACATGATTATATAACCAAGAAGCCCTGAGAGCATACTTTTGATTCTGAATCAGGGAGGATCTCTCAGCAGTGGCAGCTCTAGGATTTCATATAGAATGAGGCTAAACATAACCATCTAGCTACAGAAATGAGGTGATTGCAGCTGCTTTTGTATACTTACATAAAACTTAAGGCATCAACTGCTTGTGTGAAAAAAATAGAGAGAAAAAAAAACTATAAGGAAGTGAAGAGACCTCAGAGTGCTATTTCATGGAAATTTGGTGCTTTGCTGGCCCTCAGACACCAGGTAGCTGCTGAACACAACAAACATCTACACATATGCTTCACTTCACCAAACCAATCAGATTCTCTGCTTTGACTTTTCTATACCAGATCAACACTGGGCAGGCTGATGGCACACCTGGCCTTGACTTGAATGTAGCAGAGGCCTGGGAGCTGGGCTACACCGGGAAAGGGGTAACCATTGGGATCATGGATGATGGTGAGTATTTCAAACTCTTTGCACCATTTGGAAGCAAGTGTGTCCTTGCATGCCTTCTGATTAGGAGAGTCACTGCTTCAGAGATGTTCATCAGAGACACAATAAGCATCTCTGATTCTAGGCCTGGTGATCATGCTGCACCGTGCCCAAACCCTCCCCTTCCTCCAGATCAATGGCCACTACACTTGGCAATGACATTAACAAATATTTTTGAATGAACAAATAAGAAATTAAACAAATAGCAACTGCCTGTTAGTCAACCTTAATTTCTTATTGAGCCACAAGTTATATTTTATCTTTAGCAGTGTTCTAAATCTGTTTATATTTACCATCTATTTACCAAGAACCATGCTGTGTGATGCAGCAGCCACTAGCTATAGATGGTAGCTTACGTTTTAATGAATTAAAGCTAAGGAAAGTAAAAAAGTTCAATTCTTCAATCACATCTGCTTCATTTCAAATCGTTTGGTTTTGTTTTATGTGGTAGTAGAGATCAAACCCAAGGCCTTGCTGATGCTAGGCAGGCTGTCTACTGTGGAGCCACAACCCTGGCCTGTCGTTTCAACTTCTTATGGCCACATGGGCTATTTAAACTGCTGAAATTCAGCCCAATTCCATTTCAATCATCATAGAAAGTTCTATCAAACAGTGTGGCTCTAGATCCATGAAATAGCTTTTGAGTAACAGGGTCAGGGTTTGGGGATATTTGGCTTTAATGCTACTTTTAGAATGACCCTTATAAAGCAGCCTTTGGTAACCTTTTGTTATAGATACAGCCTCTGTATTATTCTATAGATGCTGTGTGCCTGCCAGAGATTTCATGGAGCTTTATTTTCTATAGTTTTAAGACTTGAGTTTCTATGGAACGACTTTGATGAATTGGTTTTTTCCATTTGCACGTGTCATTGCCTCTGGCCAGATCCTGTAGAGTCACCATCAACCTGTGGTCATTTCATGGGGCTGAGCCTCTGTCCCTCCTAAGCCTCTTGACCCCCAGGTGAAAGCACCACTGTGCATCATGGATCTAATTACATGCAAATGCTGTGCAAAGATGCAATAATGGAGTCCAGCCTTTCTGAAGATCCTCAGAGCACACTGTGTTGTCCACAGCAAGGCTTTGAAGCTGTGCTGACAGAGGGAACAGGGAAGCCAGCATGCTTAAAAGTCTGTGCTACCTTTGCTTGGGGCCATTGAAGAGCAACACCCAAACAAAGCCTTGGTGTGTTGCTGACCCATGTGATGTTTTGAAGCAGATGCAAAAGAGTCCTCCTGTGGCTGAGGGCTCACAGAAACAAAGGATCTCTGCACAAAATTGTGCATGGCCAGACATCTGCAGCCTGTGAGTGCCTTCTCCTGACACACTGGCTGGGAAACCTTTCCAAATCAGTTGAGGCCAGCTCACACAAGAAAAAGGTATCTAGATTTGATGACCAATTCCAACAACTCTCTAGTGGGTGTCCTCAAGCCATCAGATAGCTCACCCTAAATGACACTATAGTGACAACACATGTACATTGCTCTTATGAAGCCTCCAGCAGAACTGTATCTGTCCATTTCCAAGTTCTTAACTGTATCCCTTCCTTGATGCTTCAGAAAATCACTCCTGACTCTTCCATGCTAATAGACCAAATGCTTTAGAAAGTCCCAATGGTATTTCTTGTTTGATATTTCTTCTGCAAATCATGGCCTTTGCAATCCCCAAAAGATGAACCCTCTGCCCATCCCCCAACTAAAACTCCTGACATCTCCATTGTTTTCATCATCTACTGCTACAAAATCAACCTCCCCAAAATTGAATTTAAAAAAGAAAGAAGGAAAATGTTATTATCTTACTGTGTTATGATCTTATCTAGCATTCTGTGGAATGCTAGAGTTCTGCTGCTGTCTCCCTGGGGTCTCTCAGGCACTTGGAGTCAGAGACAGGTGGGGCTAGAGTCCACTGAAGGGTGAGACTTTCTTGTTCTCTGGGATCTCTCCTTCCCAGAAAACTGGTTGGATTTTGGACAGAGGCCTCAGGACTCCCAAGAGTAGGGGTTCCTAGAGAAAAGTGAGGGCTCCAATTCTCGCCGAGGCTGGACCTGCAGGGGCAGCATCCCTGCCATTTCTGCTGGATGGGGTTCCAGCATCCTCAGTCCAGAACTCTAGGGGAAGCTTAACAGATCCTGCCTCATGGCAGAGAGAGGCCAGACACCGAGATAGTGCACTGCATAGCTAGTGGCTGACACTGGCTACCAGGGAAGCCCCACAGGAAGCGTCAGAATGAGTGACTACATTGTAATTTCCTCTCCTGTGGCCTTAGGCTTCTCTCAAAAGAGTGGCTATAAATTCTAGATTGCATTGACAGGACTTCTAGGGAAATGGCTTCGATGTTTACAATGTCCCTATCTCAGGGCGTTCCTACTACTATTACAAAACACCTTAGACTGAGTAATTTGTAGATCATAAACATTTGAGCTGGAAGCTGGCAAGTCCCAAAGTGAGGAATCAGCAGATTAGTGTCTGGTGAGGGCCCCTTCTCTGCTTTCACAATGGCTCCTCATCTTCAGCTCCTCCATAGCGGATGAGCATAGGACCAGAACAGGAAAGAGCTTGCTCCTTTATAAGGATGCCAGTCCCATCCATGAGGGTTTGGCCCTCAATGCTGAATCACCCCTAAAAGCTCTATCTCCATGCCCCTTTTCCATGGAGATTAAGTTTCACCATGAATGTGGGGAGGATGTAGACCCTCAAACCATAGCCTTCCACCCCTGGCCCTCCAAATTCATATCCTTATTCAGCAGCTCTAAAACTTTAACTTGTTGCAGCACCACCAATTAAAGATCTCAAGCCCAGAGTCTCATCCAGATAATATGTAAATCAAGTATGGGTGAATCCCTGGGTACAAGTCATCCCAAGGCAAATTGCTCTCCAGCCATGAGTCTGTAAAATCAAGTTCTAATTCAGTGGTGAGAGTGGAATAGGACAGACATTCTCATTCCAAAAGGAAGACAAAAAAGAGAAAATAAACAAGGGGTCATGGGTCCCAACTAAGTCCAAAATCCAAAAGAGCAAACAAGAAAGCTTCAGGCTTGAGGATAGCCATTTACTCCTTGACCTACCTTCTGAACTCACTGAAGTGGGGTCATGTGGACCTGAGTCTCCCTCCAACCCTGCCTCATGGCTTTCTAGGACCCAGCCCATGCAGCTGCTCCTATGGCTTGGAGTCCTGTGCCCAGAGTCACATGTTGGCCTCTCTGTCCTTCTGAGGTCTGGAGAGCAGTCTGTCTTCTAGCTTTGCAGGACCTGGCCCTCATACAGTTCTCTACCATAACTGCATCCCTGTGGTTGTCTGCATGGGCCTTGAGGCTCTCTGAGACATCCTTTATAATCTAGGTAGGGATAGCCCGGCTTCTGCACCCCGTGGAGTTAGCACTGCATAGATGCCACCAAGGTGGCATAAAGCTGCCAAACCTTCTGTGGAGAGCCTGAGTCAAACTGTGGCCTGCTTGAGCCACAACTTAGCAGCCAAGGAGTGCGGTCCCCAAATGCATGAGGCATAAACTTGAGGTTGTGCTGAGCAGTGAGGCTTGAGATCACACAGGTACCCCGGGCTCTCTTTTGAAGCCATTCTTTCTTCAAGGCCTGGGCACTCTGTGCCCCTGCTGAGTAAGGCAGTCAGGGAGATCTCAGAAATAGCTCTGAGCTCATTCGCCTCTGGTCCTGATGCATGTCATTGTGCTTCCTTCCAACCACACGAGAGTCCCTATTGAGCATCCACTTGGTCACACCCCTGCTGCCCTCTCCTGAGCACATATTCTCATTCCACACAACCAGGCCAGGCTGAGGCTTCTCCAGTTCTACAAGTCCTGTTTCATTTTTAATCATAAATTCCACATTTTACCGTACACAATCAGGAGAACCTGAGCCACAGCCCTGACTCTTTGCTAGGAGAGTTCTTCTGCCAGATGTCCTAGCTCATCACACTCGAGTTCTGCCTTCTCTAAATCACTAGACCAGGGACTCAGTCCCACCAGACTTCTGCCCCTCTATAGCAAAGACTCTGTTCCTCCAGTCCCCAGTACCTGATTCTTCATTCCATCTAAGACCTCTTCAGAATTGCCTCTATTACCCATTTTCTACAAACACTCTCATTACAACACCTAGAGAGTTGAAGAAGATCAGGGCTCCCCATCTAGTTCTTTCCTGCTGGACCCTCACCAGCCTCACTCTTTGTGTTCCCTTCAGAGCCATGTTGGCTTTTTGTAACTTTTACCTCCAAATACTTCCTTGTTGTGTCCTCACATGGCTGAAAGACAAACAGGCAAAAAGAATGAAGGCACTTTCTTTAGCCTCTTTTCAGAGATCATTAATTACACCCTTGAGCATCCCCTCAAGACCTACTCATCTAATGGCCCCATCTCATACTATTACACTGAGAATTAAGTTTCAAAATGAATTTTGGATGGACACCAACCTTTAGACCAAAGTGGTGCCTTTCACAAGACCCTTCTCTTTATCCTAGGGAGCAGCCTAATGCTTAATGTGTGAGCAGCTGACTGTCCCACAGGAAGCCTGTTTATACTGGCACCTGGCCTGGCTTGTCTGACCTGTGCCTCATTTATTGTCACCAAGATAGCCACTCTCTGGGAGAGCCCTGACTGAGAAAGGAGGAAGAAGTTAGAGCGGGTGTGTTGGTCAGGGAAGACACAAAAGAGGCAATTCAACAAAAGCACATGAGATAATGAGTTCAGTTTATTATACACAGATCCAGAGAAAAGAGACTTGCGCAGTTCATAGGGCCAGAAATAAAGGGACCATTGGCAACGTGCATACTGAGCCAGTGGACAGGAAGCAAGGGACCTGGGAGCCAAGGCCTCTGTCAGGTCTAGAGCAGCACCTAGCTGATAGCCCACAGGGAGCTGCAGGGCATGGGCTTAGAAACAAGGAGCTTGAGTGTCACGGAGTCACATGGTGACTAGCAGTGGTCACTGCAGCTTATCTGCCCAATCCTCCCATAGAGGGCATAGCAGCCAGTGGGGCAGGTCAAGCAGATGGCAGCCAAATGTCCCATAACAAGAGGCCACCAGGAGGCAGCTATATATGGCAGATATTAGACTGACCAGGCTGAGAAGATGGAAGGAGACAGAGTTGGAAATTACAGCAAGAATCACAAAGCCCTGCTTCTGGTAGGAGAAAGTTAAGCCTATACTCAGAACAGAGCCTGAGATAAAATCTTACAAATTCACTGCATTGCACATGGGCTTCTTACACAGCCATCCGCTTTCCCCCCAAAGTGAGCATCTAAAGGGACTGATGGAAGATGACTGGCCTCTCCTGGATGAGCCCTGAAAGTCCTGTAGCCATGTCCTCTGCTTCTACTGACTGACACAATTACAAGACCACTGAGATGGAAGAAGAGGCCATGCACCCAGATGTCCAGGAGAAGCATGGCTGTGTCACCCTGTAGAAGAGATGGAACAAGCAATTCAGGGGAGCCATCTTTGCACACACAATATGTGCATCAGGCCCATTCCTCAGCAAGACGTAATTCAGTAGGGTGGATGGGGGCCCACAGGGGCAGCTCTCTTGAGAAAGTAGAAGGAACTGAGCCAGGGCCTATCCTGCACTGTCACATATTTCAACTGTTAACATCCTGAGTCAGAATATAGAAAGGAGCTCCTTGTTTCTTCTCTGATGTTTGACAAACTATCAGAGCTTCCCGAGAATTTGGAGTAATGTGGATTAGACTTCTGAAAACATTCAAATTGATAGCAGGATATCAATGGCTTATGAGCAAAAAGGTAGCCCAAGGGGCTGGGGAGATGGCTCAGTGGAATAAGCGCTTCCCTGGCAAGCGCAAGGGCCTGAGTTCAATCCCCGGTTCCGCCAAAAAAAAAAAAAAGGTAGCCCAGCATTTGTCACTTGTGGGTGTGCCACATTCCTCATGACTGGCCCATCACAACTCAGGTGAGCTGAGCTGTGGTGTCACAGTGTGACTACAGGTAATTGTACAGCACAGGACTGGCTAAAACTGCCTATCTTTCTAGCATCTGCGATATGCCAGGCATTTACTGTTGAAAAATGAGAGTACAATAATAATGTAAGAATTAAAAAATAAAGAAGCTAATTAAGAAATGAGTTCAGTATATTTCACCTTAAAAGAAATCAAATACACCAGAACATTAAAATTCTATCTGGTTATCAAATTATTATTTTCATTCTTTACTTCATTATTACTTTTCTGAATCATGTCTATCATTCTTCACAGTTCTAAATATATTTTCTCAGACCCAAGTCTCTATTCATTCTAATGTAACACTTAGTGTTCCCTTTAACCTAATTAAAGAACTTATTTTAATTAAGCTAAATTTATCTTGTAAGTCTAATTTTCTTCAGATCTCAAATTATCTCCTTCCTCCAATATTTTCCTTCCACAGAGAAGAGATTAGTAATTCTCAGAACACTTTTCTCCTAAATTCCACCCTCGGAACAGGAAGTCATGTTTAAAAAATGACTTCCTATTAAAAAGTATCGTGTATATCTGTGAGTCTTTCTTTAAGCCTACCTATCTGCTTAAGAAAATTCTCCAATGAACTTAAGCAATTTTAACAAAGATGTAATTTAATCTCAACACTACATTCTAAGACCAAGTAGATTTTTAAAGCTGTGTTTGCCCCCACTTTATCTCATTACTCTGTTGATGGTGGCACCAATGATGACAAGGGATAAAACATGTGAAGGATTTTCCACAAGCTGAGCCCTCAGTGAATTGTCTCTGACTCTGAAAACCACCTAGCCTGGTGAGCTATGGTCCCACTTCAGAGCTGAGGAAACCAAGGTTCAGAGAACCTGTGCAGTGTTGACAGGGCCCAAACTCCAATGGAACTGGGTCAGGTGTACCCACAATTGTGCTCATTCCTAATTCCACCCACATCCTAAACTGGCCAACTGTGAATCAGGGTGAGAATGAGAATTGACAACATTGAAAATCATGAGTTGTGTTTTTAGTGGTATTAAGGGTTGAACCCAGGGCCTTTACACTAAGCCACATTACAGCCCTTTTGCCATTTTTGATTTCTTTTTAATCTTGAGACTGAGTCTCTCTAAAATGCCAGATTTTCCAGGCGGAGCTTGAACTTGTAATCCTCCAGCTTCAGCTTCTCAAGATGCTGAATTACGGGTGTGCACCACCCTGGAAGGCTTAAAACCATTAGTGTTTAAAGCTTCTGACTCCTTCCCTTCTTCAGAGCTGGGAAGGGAATGGAAAGAGCAGACTACCCGGCTGCAGGTGGGAAATGACTCTCAGATACTCTCCTTCTGTGGCTCCCACTCCAGAACACATCTGTGTTCCCAGAAAGAAACAAAAGAGATTTTCCTCTTCTTAATAATACCTCCTAAGAGAGCTTCCTTTTTCTAGGGCAAAGCCATAATAGTGGCAGAGGCTTAGTGTATGCAGCAAAGACACAGGCTATGGGAGGCACTTAATGATATTTTCAGAGCCTAAGTGTTGTGTCTCAGTACAGTTATTAAATGCAGCAGCTGCTGGGCTCAGCACACACATGCATTAGTTCCTTTAACCCCTGCCCTCTTCTCACCTCCAATAGTTTGAATAAAAAGCAAGCACAAAAAAAGTCAAGCAGCCTGCCTGAGGTCCTGCTGCTAGTTATCAGAGTAGCCTGGAGTTAAACACTGGTCTCTGGCTCCAAATACCTGCTCCCAACCGTTGATTGCTATGCTAGGCGTCTTCAGGTACCTTCGCTGCCCCTCCATCTCTCTGAGGGCTGGATGCTCAGATGTGACTGCTGTGAAGATTACAAGGTTTCGCAGACCCAGATGAGAGATTTCCAGTGGCCCTGATGTTGCACACTGACATCTGATAGGATCCTGCAGTGCTCCAAGCCTAATTCTACCCCAGGAATGACCCCTAGGCAGTGAGACAGACCCATATTGGAAAGAAAGCCCCAGAGTCCTGAGGAGGGACTTGAAGTCTCCGCTCCCTGGAAAGCCACATCCTGGAGAGAGGTGCATCATGTGTGGGACTCCTTGCTGGAAACCATTTGCCTTTTGTTAATGGCTCTCCTTGCCCTGCTGTGTCCCTCTTATTTCAGTGGAGAGCATGCTCGCCTAATGCATCGATGCCTGGTCCTGTTAAATAATCATCACTCTTTCTCCCCAGGGCTGGCTTCGTTTCCGAAGAAATGCCAGCTGGTGCTTTAGAAATGTCAGCATTTTTACAAATCTCTTTTAGATCCCTGCCTTGGTGAGCTATCCGTCTCACAGTCACTAAGCCCCCTTGCACTGACAGCTATGCCAGTGTCTTCCTGGGGCCCAAGCTCTAATTGGCCTGGCTCCTCTCCAGGGTGTGAAGGTGGCTGTTTCTGCTCCCACCTGCAGCCAGCCCGCCCACAAGGGCAATGCCTGCTCCTCACCCCTGAGACACGGCTCCAGGCACCAGCCCCACACAGAGGCTCCTGGACCAGATTTCCTAAGGATGCAGTGGCAGGTATTAACCTGCGGTTTCTGTGTTGTGGTCTCTTCACAGGGATTGACTATCTCCACCCGGACCTGGCCTCCAACTATGTAAGTAGGAGCGGGCTTCAGCATGGAGAGCAGATGCTTTACAGTGTCCTGATACACAGGCTACTAGGAACACACTTGAGTACACACACATGCAACCCCATGAGCAAATATAGTCACACACTCATGGAACACATGCATGTGTGTACCATCAGACATAGGTATGTGCACGCAGAAGCCTGCATACACATTCACACACACACACACACACACACACACACACACACAGCCTATTTTGGTATTAGGCCAAAGGCAAAGATCAAGGCCAAGGTTTCCTGAGACGAGGCCAAAGATACTGCAAGTTTGAAAGAACTGAGTGTCAAGAAAAATCAGTGCCGGGAGGGGCAGAGAAGACAGCTGGCAGGTGCAGGTCAACCCCAGTTGCATGGATGGGAGAAGTGGGTCATGTGGGTTCCAGTGGGACAAAACCAAATCCAAAAGTCAAACCCTGCAGCAACACACCATGCAACCCCTGCTGTGTGACAGTTAGGAGCTCTGTCATTTGCTTGTTTCTGTTGGTTGTGCTCACGTCACATTGACCACACACCTTCTGGGTCCTTTGCAAAAGTGGGTCTCCTTGTGTCCTTGCCAGCTTCAGGAAGCAGGGTGATGGTTTTGTGCTGGCTGTATGTCTTATAAATCTGCAAATCTTCAAATTGAGCTGAGAATCATTCCAGTGTTAAAAAACACAAAATGAATCATTTGCGCCGTTCAATCATTACAGCCTCTGAGAGAAAAGACAGCCGCTGAACCCCTTCTGTGTTCCCAGGGATGATAATCTGATCTCAGAAAGAATACAGTAAGACCCTGCTTGGGATTTGCACACCTGGCCCCTCTAGGCCTTTCTTCCCCCTGGATCCCCGTGACTGCCTGTCCTCCTGGTCATCCACCCTACCGCCACAATGTGTGGCGCCGTGGTCGGCTTGCGTGGCTGTCTGCACATCCTCCTGACCACGGCCCTACTAGTGCCTCCCCTGTTCTGCAGTCTCCTACATCACAGGGTGGGGGTCTGAGATGTCTCTAGAGTGGGAGGTTCAGAACAAACTGTGTTCCAAGGCTCTGCAGTCCCGCAGAGGCAGGGAAGGGACATGGAGCAGCAGAGCGGATCAGCTAGCCCGGGAGGGAGGGCTGCCTTCCGCACAGAGCACTGGTGCTTCCCGAGACTGCCACAATCCCTGGACCCGGTGCCTCCCGCAGTAGCCACACAAGAGTCTGCTGCTTCCCAAGTGAGTTAGTTGTTCCAAGGTGCGGTGGCTTCCCTCCCACACCCACAGCCCAGACTCAGAAGGCCGAGGACACTGAGACTGACCTCCACACCCTGCCCTTCCCCGCTCCCAGCCCAGGAGTTTCTAGCAGTTTCATGCCTCCTAATGCCAGTTGTCAGGTTCAACAGAGACCCCAGCCAGGCACGGTGTGTGTTGCTGTAGCCCCAGCACTCCAGCTGACTCGTGGGATCACAAGTTGGAGCCCAGCATGGGTGATTTAGCAACTTAATGAGACCCTGCTTCCAAATAAAACATAAAAAGGGCTGGAGATGCGGCTCACAACAAAGCTCACTCTCCAGTCCTGCAACTTTGAGCAGGAGCAGGGTTGGGCAGGCCGAATCGCCTACAAGAACTCTCCCAGGGCACTGTGGACCTGCAGGGGCAGCACTGGTGACAGTGAGATCTTCTGGCCAAAACCCTCTTCTGAGACTGGGAACCGAGGTGGTCTCACAGAGGGCCAGCTCACCTCAAAGGCGTCAGAACCACACCAGGATGGGCTCTGGGCAGTCAGCTCTTCTTTCCTTTATTTCTTTTCCAAAAACATTTTCCCTAATTAAAAAACAAGTACATGCTCTCAGTAGAAATTTTGGAAAAGCATAAAGCAAATTAAAAATTAGCCATAATACTACTATTCTTCATATTCTGGACTTCGATTTCTATGTGTATGTTTTAAATGAAATTCAACTCATTGCATAGAATGTTCACTCATCTGCTTGATATGTATGTTGGGAATATTTTATACTATTAAATATTCTCCCAAGCATGATTTTAAGGGCTCTACAGCATTACCTCATGCTGTAATTTATTTAAACATTCCACGCCCCAATTTCTGGAGGCTTGGGATATTTCCAGTGGCCTCCTCACTAGGCGTAGGCTACAACATTGGCATGACATTGGCCCTATAACCCACTTGGGAGAGCTAAAAGAACTGGAAATATACATTTTTAAATGTAAATTCTCCCATCAGAGCTGAGGATTTAGCTCAGTGGATCCTGTAGGTAGTGTCACCTTTGCATAAGTGGCATAATGGCTCAGCTGTGGAGAGCCACCAAGGGCCCTTCCAGGGAAAGGTACTCTGCAGAGGTCCTCAGCAGCAGACTCTGAGTTGGAGTTTATTTATTTGGAAAGTGTCCCCAGGAAGCAGGGGTACAGAGAGGAAAGGAATCAGAGAAGGGGAGGAAGCCAATAGGCACCATGTGGGTAAGAATATTGCCACCAAGGACAGCTGGACCTGCACCCCACTTGGGAAATCTAGTGTAGGATGTGGGTGTCTGGCATGAGGTACATGGAGGCTGAGGAATCTGTACTCCAACTCCATCAGGCACTGCGGGAGCCTTGGCCCCAGGGGATGCTCACAAACAGCCCTTCCTCCTCCACCCAGGCTTAGGGACATCTCTGGGCAAAAAGTCATGGGTGCAGGGAGCTGGAGCTCAATGGGGAAGGGAGGGTACCAAGGATATGATATGTGCAGCAATATCTGCCCTGGACTGGGTGCCTTGAGAATCTCTTGAACGATTAGTGAATAGAAATACTCTGTGTTGGTGAGAAAAGAAAGGAAAGACTTCTTCATGAAAAAATGAGGATTTCACCCAAGGCTCTTCAGAAAAATTTCTTCATCAAACCAGGCAAAATGTTCCCCCAAACAGAATTATTTTCAAAGCTTGGTAACTTTGCATGTTAAAGGACAGGGAGCAGAGCATGCCAATAGTTCAGTGTTCTTTCCATTAAACCAAGCATTAAAATCCTTTGCAAAGTGTAAATCAATATATAAATGTAAGTCATTAGTGTTAATGCAATTCAACAAATCTACTATATTGAGTCTGTTAAGCATTAAGAGCAAAGGATAATAACAACTACTTGTATTATTATTCTATTGTTCTATAATTCTATAACTAGATTTAATATGCAGGATCCAGTCCCACTAGGAAATACTCACCATTCCTAATAATTAAAATTTTACCATTTCCACTTCCATGAAATGAGTATTGTTGGCCAAGAGACTACTTTAGACCAAGTCCAAATCAGATCTTCCATGACCTATCTTCCCTTTTCAAACAGACTGGATAACTGCAGTTCAGAGCACTGCTGTGTTACCCCCAACAGCACCCATGACCTGGGGGGAAGAGGGAAAAACAGATGTACGATAAGATGCACGGCCGGACACATGGTGGATAAAGGTTGGGAAGAACATGAGTGCGGGAGATGTCCGCAGGTGAGGCGGGCACTGATGAAGGTGCATCTCCTTGCTGTGTGGCTCCCAGGCCAGTGATGACTGCAGGTTAACTCTTAGCCCAGCGTGGAGTCCCTGGGTAGAGCTTGTCTTCATGGGTGTGACTACACCTTCCTCAGCTCTCTCCGAGAAAGGTGAAGGAGTGACTGTTAAGCCTATAAACCCAAGGGGACCTTCTACTAGGTGTCAGGGAAGTTTTCCTAGGAAGACTATAAAAGCAGGACTCAAAAACAGGTGCAGTCAGTGCTCTATGCCCACTAGTCCAGACTGAACATGCCCAGAGATCTCTTTCTTGTCATTCCTCCCTATCCAATACAGTATAACAGCTGTCCACATGGCATTTGCATTATATTAGGTATTATAAGTCACCTAGAGATGCTGCACAGTACACAGGGGCTGTGCACAGTTCATAGGCAGGTGCTACTCTGGTTACATAAGGGACAGGAGCATCTGTGGATTTCAGCATAGAGGAGACCTAGCACCAATCTTTCATGGATACCGAGGCACAACTGCACTTCCTTTGGCTTTGGATGGAGACCCCAGGAAGCACCAGAAGGGGAGAGGGGAAGTGGTGTTTAAAAGCAAAGGCAGTCACAGGAGTTATTACACAAATTGCCACTGGGGACAACAGGGTTTAATTTCCCTGAGGAGCTCCAGGAAGCACTATAGCCAGTGCTTGCCTCGGAGTTACCCACCAACTCCCGTCAAGCACTGGTTTGGGGCTTCTCCCCAGAATATGGTAAATGTCTCATGTACATAAGTATAGGGAACAGCACAGTATCCAACCATGTGGAAGTAACAGTGTCCCCACATATGCCCCGTGCCTCTACCAGCATCGTTAGAACCACATGCCCACTGGTGCAGAAGGAGGAGTGGTACATGGAAAAAAGCTGATCTGACTTCCACGCAGGGAGCTTGAGTCACCCTGACCACAGTAAAAAGCAAGACCGCCCAGCTTAGCCCACCAATAGCAGCCAAACCCTGGGAAAACCAAAGAAGCAGGCAGGCCCAGGCAGAATCAGCAGGAGTGCCCCACCCAGGCCACCAATACGAGGCGCTTGTTAGTAGACACAGGTAACACAGTCTAGTATTTGTGTAGCACCTGTTACTTTTGCCCAAGCGAGATGCCTCTCAGTGCTGTGGTTGCACTTGATGCCCATTCCAGCCTAAGGAGAATCCAAACACTTCTTGACTTACATTGGAAAGCATCATAAGTCAACAGTGCATGTAATTCCCCTAACCTACAGGACACCCCACTTGCCTTAAATGTACTCAGAACATCTCATTAGTCTATAGTTGGACAAAATCATCTAACTCAAACTTATTTTATTTTAAAAAGAAAGAAAAAAATGTTGATTATCTAGTGTAATTGACTGAATTCCTGCACCCAAAAATCGTGGCAATGATACTGCAGTAGATCTAGGATGTTCCCTCACAGCCATGTGGCTGAGGTGGATTGGTGGCTGTCTGCCACTCCTTATCACCATGAGAGAAGATTTTGTACCACTATTGCTAGCCCAGGAAACATGATCCAAACTTGACATTGAAAGTTGGGCTTCTATTAAATGTATATGGCTTTAGTGCCATCATGGAGTTTAATGCATAAATTGAACCATTGTACATCAGAGAGCATCTGTGTAGATTTCCAGTCCTGCCCTAGACCCCTTACGCCCAAATCTTTAGTGCTATGGCCTCATCATGTGTGTTTGTTTAAAGCTTTTTAAGATTCTCATGATTAGCCTGATCAGTTCTTTGAGCATTTCACTCCTGTATTCAAGGAATCACTCATTCATAACACTATTCAGTGTATGACTGCAACCCAATTACATCCTAGACTCTGTAGGACAGTGTTACTTTGCACATATTTTGTATCCCTATCAACACTTACAAGTGCTAAGCAGGACTTTAATAAATATTGATTAAGTTGCATTGAATATTAGCTCATCAATACTATAGCAAAAACGAGCTGCTAAATCTAGTCATCTCTGGGCCTCTATTAACCATGACTAGAAACTGTGGCACATACAACCTCCACTTCTTCACTCTCAACCAACTCCTAGGTGGGTGACACCACTAGATCCCCACAGCGCATGACACATGGAGAATAGAGGGCCTGGGCCCTCTATGACCCCCCACAGTGACAGGCCTGGAAAGGATAGGATTCTAAAGGTAGTAGTCCCTGCAGGCTACTTCCTCTGTAAAATCAAGAGCCCCTCAGGATGATAAGAATATAATAGGTTCCAAGATGGAAGAGGACAAATTGGCTCTTTGGGTCTTTTCAAAATTCAGAATGTCACTGATGCCCTGGAGTTGGTATTTCACCAGCAGACATCCCTGTAAGGGCAAGCAGCTGCCCCCAGAGACCTATACTTTTCAGTTCTTCTGATGGTGCTGACCATGACCTCTCTGGGGAGGGCCCCAGGGAGCCAAAGGAATGGCTCCTGTGCTAACGAAATGGCCCTGGAGCTCAGCACATCAGGTGGCAGGTGGCAGGTGATCACTGTGATGAAAGGGTGACCATTGGAGACAGGCACAGTGCTCAGGCTTGGATGACTCAGCCGCCATCAAGAATTAATCACACGCGTTGCTCTAGGCTTTTAAACCTATGAATATTTAAATAAACACATTAATACTGCATAAGAAATTGGGGCTTAAATAACCTGTGTGTCTTACTGAAAAGAGAGCCTGGCTTTTGTTCAAAGTACTTGTGAATCCTGACTGGATCATAAGGCACTTTGTCACCAGGGGGCCAGACTGAATCCTGGGATGAGAATGTTTTTCGCAATAATTTCAATTGATAGACTGTACTAGTCAGATGACTATCATCTGACATAATCCATGTATTGGAAAAACACTTTGTTTTACAGGGACATCTTTTAGCATAGAGTGGGGGAAAATAGAAATTATTTAGTGAAATGAAACACCTTTTTTGGTCCTAAAATACAGCAATAAACAAAAGAAAAAGAAAAAAAAATCTGCTCAATTTTCCAAATTGCTTAGTTGACTCCGCTTGGTTCTATGAACACAGTCAACCCTTAGGAGCCCATACTGACCTCCTACTATGTGCAAAATGCTATCCTGCTGGATGTGATTAACAAGTGGAAACCCCAGGCCCTGGCCTCTGGAAGTTCACTTGCAGATGTATATTTAAGTTATAATGCTCAGTATATCTAGAAAGTTAAACACCAGCCACTTGAGAATACAGCAGAACAAAAATGAAAATCAAAAAAAAAGGAAGAAGAAGAAAAACAAAATCGGCTCCAAAGTTAAGGAAGGAAAGAAACTTAGATCTTCAACAAAGGGGCCAAACATGCTTCCTGGAAGAAAGATAGCCTCTTTAACAAATGGTGCTGGAAAAACTGGCTCTCTGCATGCCAAAAACTGCAACTTGACCCAGGTCTATCACCATGCACTAAGCTAAAGTCAAAATGAATTAAAGAGCTAAACATTAAAACAGAAACACTAAATCTCCTGGAAGAGAAAGTAGGAGGAACTCTTGAAAACATAGGAGTAGGCAAACAGTTCATGAACAAAAATCAAATTACAGGGGAAATACTTGAAAGAATTGACAAGTGGGACCAACTCCTATAGAAAGAAATTACTAGCAATTTGGAAAAAAATCTTTACTAATAAGCACTCAGACAAAGGTCTGCTCTCTAAAATTTATAAAGAACTAAAAAGCATTAGGGCCCCAAAATTTAAAGACCCAATCCAGAAATGGGCATTCGAGGGGCAGGGGAGATGGCTCAGTAGAATAAGCACTTCTCTGGCAAGCTCAAGGCCTGAGTTCAAAGAAGGAAGGAAGGAAGGAAGGAAGGAAGGAAGGAAGGAAGGAAGGAAGGAAGGAGGGATAAAGACTGGAAATGAACTTGTTTTCTCAGATGAGAATAGCGTGAGAGTGCATTGGTCAATATGATACTGACGGATGTGTGATTGGATTTTCATCTACAGAGTTGCTACCACCAAGAAGTTGGGACTAAAAGTGACCCAAATAAATAATGTATTCATCCCACATTCCCTAATTCACAGTGACTTAAAATCCAGGATAATGTCTTTCAATTCTTCACTCATGAGAGAATTAACTGGGACTCTCATTCCTAAGGTAAACATTAATAGGAACTTTTTCTATAAAGACATAATTAAATTAGTCTTGGATGGGTGGATGGGTGGATAAATGGTGAGCTATAAAAAATTATTTATGCTACTGTAAAAATATTTAGCAATTGCTTTTCTCCGCTGCCATCATTTCCTTTTTATTCTAACCACCAAAGTATACTCACTGAATGCCCAAGCTATGAAATATTACATTGGCTTTTCTCTTGGGGTTTCTACCTCAGAGAACCCAAAATGGTTAGGTGACCATGACTTGCTTAAGACAGACCTTTCACATAATTAATTTGACAACTGTTTCTTGTCATAGCTACAATGAGAAATACTACACCTATCATGGTGACATCCACTTCTGTTCTTCCCATTTCTTCACATTATACTTGCCTAGGAGCCACAGGCAGTTACCAATCAGCAGGGTCCCAGTGGACATGTCCATAGGAGCCCAGCCCAAAGGTGGTCCTTGCCAGAGCAAATGTAGATTGGATTTGGATGGAATCGTCTAACTCTAGTTTTCTGAAATGATAAGAAAGGCCCAAGCCTCAATTAAGAAAGCACAAACCCTGAGCCATGGAGTTGTCTAATGCATGCATGTGTAGTTACGTTGAATCATAAATTCTACAACTTTCATTTCAAATAGAGTCCATTCTCCCCTTCTAAAGCTCTGTATAATTTTTCCTTGAAGAAAAGCCTTTGTGATAGACAGAATTCTGAAGTGGCCCCTAAGATTCTCGCCTAGTATGAATACTCTCTCATTGTCTTAAAATGAGCCTGGGCAGGCCATATAAATATGACAGGATTATTATTCCCATGATTAGATTGCATTATATGGCAAACCAAAGGAATGCTTTTTAAATATCAGTAAGGTTCCTAAACATTGAACTTAAGCTAATCAAACAGAAGACCTTTCCGAGTGAGCGGTGTCTGGTGAGGCCTAGGCATTGATCCTGCGGAGATGCTTCAAAGCTTAACTAAAAATGACTGGGTCCCCATGAAGCTGTACTATACCCAAGTCTACCAGGAGATTTGGATAGGAGTGGGGTTGATGGGCTTCATTGCTTATAAAATGAGAAGTGCCGATAAAAGAAGCAAAGCCTTAAAAGGTTCAAGTCCTTCACCTGCTCACAGTCACCGTTAACCAGCTCTTGAGTACACATGAGATGAAGCATCAGTCTGCCTGTAAATTTAAGCAAGCTGTGTTAGATGGGAGCACAGAGTGTCACTGTACACCTACATAAGCAGTGTTTACTCTGAAGCTTGAATAAATGCACCTGTGACATGTACCACCACCATTGCCCTCCACCAAAAAAAAACAAAAATGGGAGATTCTCCTGGTTGAGCCTCAACTGATCAAGTGAATTCTTTGAAAGAGGATAAGCAGACTAGAGAAGGAAGACATGAGATTGTAGAGAATTTCAGAAAATGGAGAGATATTCCATGCTCCTGGATAGGAAAAACCAACATTGTGAAGATGGCCATACTCCCAAAATTGCTGTACAGATTTAATGCAATCCCTATCAAACTACCACCAACATACCTCACAGACCTAGAGAAATCATTCCTAAAATTTATTTGGAACCAGAAAAGATCTAGAATAGCAAAGGCAATCCTGGGCAATAAAGACAAGGCAGGAGGCATTACAATTCCTGACTTGAAATTATACTACAAAGCTACTGTGATAAAATCAGCATAGTACTGGCATCAAAATAGACCTGAGGATCAATGGAATATATTAGAAGACACTGAAGCCCCTGTGAACACACTCAGTCACCTTATCTTTGATAAAGTGGCCAAACATACTCACTGGAAGAAAGATAGCCTCTTTAACAAATGGTGCTGGAAAAACTGGCTCTCTATGTGCCAAAAACTAAAACTTGACCCAGATCTATCACCATGCACTAAGCTAAAGTCAAAATGAATTAAAGATCTAACATTAAAACAGAAACACTAAATCTCCTGGAAGAGAAAGTAGGAGGAACTCTTGAAGACATAGGGGTAGGCAAAGAGTTCATGAACAATAATCAAATCACATGGGAAACCCTTGAAACAATTAACAACTGGAACCTCCTCTTACTGAGAAGTTTTTTCACGTCAAAAGAAATTACCAACACAATGAAAAGACAACCCACAAATTTGGAAAATATCATGACAAATAAGTACTCACACAAAGTTCTGCTCTCTAGAATTTATAAAGAACTAAAAAACACTAGGGCCCCAAAATTTAAAGGTCCAGTCCAGAAATGGGCATCTGAGATGAACACACACTTCTCAGAGGATGAAATTAAGGAAGCGAATAAATATATGAAAAAATGCTCCACATCACTAGCCATCCATGAAATGCCAACAAAAACAACACTGAGATGTCATCTCATCCCAGAAAGAATGGCTATCATAAAGAAATCACCCAACAACAAATGTTGGAGAGGCTGTGGGGGAAAAGGAACCCTTCTCCACTGCTGGTGGGAAT
>NW_004524649.1:8166183-8188951 GCF_000260255.1 Octodon degus | reverse complement strand
TATATTATTCTTGTGCTGGATTTCTGGGATCTTGACTATTATATGTCTTGGTGTGTTTTCATTTGGGTTGAAGTTATTTGACATTCTGTATGCTTCAGTTACCTGAATATCAGATCATTTCCTCATATTTGGGAAGTTTTCTGCTATAACTTCTGCCTATATTCTTTTTATATCATTTGTATTGACTCCTTTCTCATTGATGCCTATTAGTCTCACATTGTTCATCTTTGCATCGTCTTTCAAGTGATGAATTATTTTTTCCTGCATCCTTGTTGTTTTTAAGGGATCTTTTCTTACCTTTTCACTAGCTGCACCAGCATCCTCAAAATCTGAAACTCTGTCTTCACTTTCACTCAGACAGTTTTGCAGGCTTGTGATTGAGATTTTAAGTTTCTCTATATCTCTTTGACTCTGCTTCATGCGATCTATTTCTTTCCTGTATTGCTCATTCAAGGAATCTGTCATTTCTCTAATCTCCCCTATTTTTTATCAATGTCTTCTTTAGAAGCAGTTATTAGTTCTTTTACTGCAGAGTTTTTTCAGATTGGGTTTCCTCCATATGTTTCTGTATTTGATTCTTTACTTCAGATGCTATGAATTTAGAGATTTCTTTTTTTGTTCTAGAAATTAATTCTGCTCTGAATTCCTCTATACCTTTCTTCTGTTGTTTCTTTACTTCTGGTGCTATTAATTCATACATTTCAGCTGAACTCGTGACCTCTGCACTTGTTCTGGGTGGGCTCGAGGCCTGAGATTGCATTTTGCTCCTTCTCTTTGTCATTTTGTATAGCACTGACCTCTGACCTTTGGTGTAGAGCTTTGGTGCCTTTATAACCTTAGCACCTAATGAAATTCGGGTGCAGATCTACTAAGTTTAAGTTTATCCAGTTATGCCTGGCTTGAGTCTATCTGCTGTGTTCAGCTCCTTCCTGCTGCAGCCCTTGGACTTGAACCTGTTTTGCCCTTCTGGCACAACAGTGAACCTGTGGTGCTCCTCTGTTGTGCCCCTGGCCCAAGGGGCACAGGGGAGCACAGAAGCTCTCCCACACACTCACCAGGCCTGTGCTTGGGCTGGACCTGGCAGTCCCTAGGGCGTAGCAGAAGTTCTCATTCACTCGACGGGCTTGTGGGCAGGGATTCCAGAGGCCCTTATGTCAGGGGCTGGCCTGGGCTTGATCTGGGGAGATCCAACCAGTTCAGAGGAGCACAGGAGCTCACCCCCACACTTGTGGGGCCTGAGCTTGGGTTGGATGGGCTGGCCTTGTGCTTTATACGTCTTATCACACTGAATCCCCACATTAGCTCAGGAAATGGACACTTTCTTATCCATCACTGACAGAAAACTGAAGATCAGAGGGGTTAGTGGCTTACCTCAGCTCGTACAGCCAGTGATGACAAAATGGGGAGGGAGTTCTCCATCTGTCACAGTGATTTCACACAAGCTGACCACTCTCCAGTCTGCCCATCTTCACAAAGGACCCAGATGACTCATGTCCTAAGCACTGGGTCCAGCCTCAGGCCTCCACCTCCATTAAGCACCCCTTTTGTTCTGCACATGGTCAAAAAAAAATACTGATTTGTACCTTGGTAAATATCAGACTTTCACCAGGAAAGAAAAGCTGTTAACGGCATGCCAAGGTGCTCACTTCAGGTAATGAATATCGGGGCGCTTGCTGCCTCCTGGAGAGAGCTGATCTCCCTCCTCGTGGCCACAAACTGAGAAAAAAAAAGAAGAGCCCTCTACACAGGATTTCTCTGTCTGTCCCAAGACAGAACCAGAAAAAGGGGCAGGAGTGATTGTCTGGTCAATTTCAACTCATTCATTTGTGCTCTGTGCAATTAGCAACGACCCATTCGGTGCCTCAGGGCACACATTTCAAGCTGAAAAATTACCCATGGGTTTCTGTTTACAGGATCACTGACAAACCACATCTTGAACACTAGAAAGAAAAGAGTATGAGGTCATATTCTTAGCTGATAAGCTCTGCTTAATCTCTATGCAAGTAGAAGGGAGTTCTCAAAATATAAGGACACTGTCCACAGGGTTCTCTAGAGAAACATGCCACTATAGGGTTGTCACTCTTGACATGTCACTCGGTGCTTCATATTTACCAGTCCTTCCCAGGGAAAGCCAACTCGCCTTAGAAACAGTGCCTATAATTATGATCACGGATGCTGGGGGTTCCTCACAGGGGATGCCGCAAATACCAATTTAAATGCAAATGAATTTTATCATTTCAAATTAGACTCATCCCATTGTGTTGAAATTGATATAGAAAATAATATTGAACACTAAATCCAAAGTAATTAATATTGACACAGTGAAAAATAGATGCTGTCATTTCAATACTGACGGAACAAGTCTTGTTCTGTGTGTGTTGTGTATATGACTAAGGGTGACTGGAACTCACTACCCCAGGGCTGCCAGGACTAGTATGTAAGATTAACAGGAAAAAAATGTTAAGGAGACACACATGACAGTGATACATCCCAGGATCCAGCCAGCTATTCTTCACAAGTCTAAGGAATGCATGCTTAAACTTGTACTTCAGTGACTTCATATTATTTAAAGATAGTTGTTCAAGTTGCCTACATGCCAAGAAGAGCTTTAAAATTAAGCTATTTGCTTTAAACATGAAGACAAAAATGATTTTGTCTCCTCTATGAGCTAACCTAGGGGTGGAAACTGTGACTTCCAGGCTGGCCATTTGTTTTTGTAAATAAAAGTTTACTCAAATGCAGCCACAATCAGTTTACTTCTTCTCTCTGGCTGCTTTGTGCTATAGCAGCAACTGGGGCCTGAAAAACCTAAAATATTTATTATTTGACCCTTTACAAGAAAGTCTGAAGAAATATGTTGATCTAACCAATAATGTATGAAGACATAGGAAAATGATTTTATCAAACCACAGCAGCTGGGCATGGTGATGCACACCTGTAATCCCAGCACTCGGGAAGCTGAGGCAGGAAGATTGTTGCAAGTTTGAGATCAACCTGGACTACAAAATGAGCTCAAGGCCAGCCTACACTGCATAGTGAGACCCTGTCTCAAAAAGGAAAAAAAAACACACAGCTGGACCACTTTCCATTTGTGTAGCATCAAGTAAAATGCTAAATATCTTTAGGATCTTCAACATCCCTCAGTCAAGAGGTGGTTATTGTGGTTGCTTATTGTTGTTTTGAGACAAGGTTTATTACATAGCCCAGGCTGGCCTTGAACTTGTTCAGTAGGCCAGGCTGACCTTGAACTCACAGAAATACCATTTTCTCAGCCTCCCAAGTGCAGGGGGGAAAATAAATCTTTGCTACCCAGTAACATCTTCATTTGTAAACAGAGAAAATTAAATTGTTGTCTGTTATATCTGTAAAATCTTATGAAACCCTCCTCCCTTCCAATAAAGTCTGATTCAGAAGCAAAAGCTGAATTGGTTTTGTAAGAAAGGAAATAGCCAATTACTTTGAATCTACTTAATTTGCTTTTGAGAATGAGAAACAATGTCAGACTTGTGCTTTCTCCTTGTCAGTGCACAGTACTCCATGCAGGAATCACTGTGGCTGAGCAATTTCGAAAGGTTCCGCTTTCATTTCTGTCTCACTGACACCAAAACATGAAGACCCAGCCAGGGTTGTCTTAGGGTTTGGCCTCAGGAAGCACTGGCAGGGATTAGGGCTGGAAATGGGGAAGACAGTGGACACAGGGTAGGCAGCAAGTGAGACTCGTCAGTAGGCAATGCTGGGACGTGACTCAGCACCTATGATGCAGAGGCGTGGGCACCAGGCTCCAGTACCCACCGGACACAGGTGAGGCTGAGCACAGGATGGGGGGAAAGCAATGCATTGTCCCCAGACTGCCACAGAGAGATGACGTGAGTGCTCCGCACATCGGCCCAGTGTACTGAGAGCTGGCTGCTAGGGATAGGCCACCCACCAGCTCTGCCACACTCACAAAATCAGAGGCTTCCAAATATTCTCATTACACGTCCCTATCTACAAAAATTTTTGATCATTCTCTCCCGGTATCTGCATAACTATTTCCTTACACCGTGTATTATGTATTACTGTAATAGTGGGTCAGATGCTTTATAAAATGCAATCAAGAAAGACAGTTCTAAGGAGAGATAATATAAAGACTTAAAAATGTTAAATGTACGTTCATGTTCATAAAGCCTTATTCACATAGCTATACAGGTTAAAGCCATCTAAGACTCACCCACAGGTAAACAGGAAAGTGAAGGCTGTGAATACATACAGTGGAATATTATCCAGCCTTACAAAAGGGAGGGAATTCTCTGACCTGCTCCAGTGTGAGGTGACCCTGAGGACAGATCTCTGAGAAAAATCAGTCATCACAAAGAAACAAATACTGCATGATCCTACTCATGTGGGCAATTGGATTCTTAGTGACGAAAGGAGAATGAAGAGTGGGTGTCAGGGGCTAGAGTTAGGGGGAATACAGGGGGCCGATGGGGAGTGGATGCGCTTTCAGTTTTGCAAGATAAAAAAGCTCTAGAGAGAGGTTACCAATAATGTATTCAGCACTACTGTACTTCACACTTAAAAGTGGTTAGGGGAGTAAATTTTATGCTATGCATTTTTATCATCATTAAAAGAAGTACCTAAATGTTTTAAATCAAGCTCCAGAAAATAATTCGTAGTATTTTCCCCAGTGGATCATCCTTCACATCTCCTGGGTGACCACAGCCACTTGAAAAAATCCACACTAAATAGCCACTAAATACAGCACTTCTGTATTTTCTGAAACCCGTTGGCCAGATGTTAAGATCTCCCTTCTCAGAGGCGATAAAGCAGTGAAGTAGAAGTAATACCAGAAAGGGTCTTGCAAACAGGCAGACCTGAGTTCAATCCTGCCTTTAACTACTGGCACTGGGACAAGTTAATCTTAAACCACTTTGGTTTACATATTGCTCAAATGCCAAAGGAGGAGAGTGCTGAGTTTTCACTAATTCATTGAGCCACCATTTACTGGGTCCTCACTATGCCAGTAAGACTTGTCTATGTACACACTATTCTGTAATAAATTACCCTCAAACCCTGGTGGCATGAAAGCACACCTATTTTTTTTAATTTCAGGGAGTTTCTCTGGGTCAGGAATCCAGGAGCATCAGGATTAGTGTGTCAGGGGCCTTCCTGAGGCTGTAGTCATATAAGGACAAACTAGGGCTGGAGCATCCTCCTCCCACAACATGGTGGCTGTGGTTGGTAAAAGACCACTGTTCTTCCTGTGTGGATCTTCATGAATTGCTTGAGAATCTTCTGAAAATCTCTGAAATAATAGTATCTAAAGTAAAGAAACAACTGCAAAAAGCTATAGAAGAAATCAGATCAGAAATAATTTCTGAAATAAAAAAAAAAGAAATGATAACTATAATGAAAAAATTTCTAAGGGCTTCTAAAGAAGACACTGATAAAAAAATAGAGGCAAATAGAAAAATTATGGAATCCTTGAATGAGCAATATAGGAAAGAAATAGAATCCATGAAGCAGATTCAAAGTGCTATACAGGAAATTAAAACCTCAATGACAAGCTGGCAAAACCGTTTGAATGACAGTGAAAATAGACTCTCAGACCTTGAAGACACCATTGCAGCTAGTGAAAAGGTAAGAAAAGATCTCTTAAAAACAACTAGGATGCAGGAAAAAAATAATTCAACATCTGCAAGCTTGCTAGCTGCCACCATGAACTGCTGCCTTCTGCCATGTGCCGCTCTGCTTTGGAGCCAGCCAGCTATGGACTGAAACCTCCACTAACTGTGAGCTAAATAAACCTTTCCTTCTTTCATTTTGGGTGTTGGATATTTGTCCTAGCAATGAGAGAAGAGTAACTGAGATAGTGGGGAATAGGATCAGGGGTGTTGAGCGAAGACAGGCTTTCCTGGAAAAGAAACCCCAGCACTGGTGACTTAGGGCAAGGAGAAGATGACCAGGAGTCCAGCAGTAGAAGCAGAAGCCACACCAAGGCCCCACCCAGGATGGTGGCATGTGTCCCTTTGGGGGAAGAGAGAAGTGCATCAATCCAGGAAGAAAACAACATGAGATGCACGCAGACATGACTGCTGATCATGTGATCGGGGTAAACCATATGGGTTTGCAAATTGCCCCTAGGAGCAAAGTATAGAAAGGAAAGAACAGGCCTGGGTCTTGCATTTTGTAAAGAAAATGAAGTAAAAGTGTCCTGAATTTAGGACTTGTTCACTAACCACTAGTTTCCTCTTCCTCTTATTAAAAAAAAAAAAACTCAGAAACATCTAAAATACAGTGACATTTGCACAGAAGCAGAAAGCAGCACAGTCAGACAGTGCCTGGGAAGCTGGGTGATGAAACCTTGATGGGGTCTTGCCAGTGGGGACCCGAAGCAGAGCTAGCAGCGGGCTTAGAGCTTCTCAAATCCAGAGCCCCCCATGTGTCTGAACAGCATCTATGATGCTTAATCAGGAAGCAGCACTGATCTGGAAATTAATTGCATGCTTGGATTTCCCATATATCATGGAGAGTTAGATATTACAGAGATTTTGGCAGGTTATATTTAGTAACAGTGTCACTGCTGTTCAATCCCAAGCAGGGACCCGGATCTACTCTGGGCCTCATTATATCCTGAGTGACAACGGGTGCCTGGGAAGTCTCTTTTGATTATGATGATCAACCAAGATGCTCAGAGTGTCTTTAATAGCTAATGGGGAATTATATCAGCATGAAGTTTTCTGCACATATGAAGGCAAGCCTGAACTCTCAGGGCCCACTGAGCTTTCAGTTATTTAATCATTTTTACTTAATTGATTGCTATGTTATCTTAATAGATCATTTTTAAGTTAACTGTGCATTGCCCCCATCACTGAAAAACCTCGCTTTCCATATAAATAAGGCAGCCATAAAAATAGACATGGTTGGAGCCCACACTCCTGCACACACCACCCACCGTAGGCAGAGCACATGGTGCGAAGCGCTGGCCTTGCATGTGCCAACAATCAAGGATCTCAGGAGGACTAGCCAGGGTCACCAGGACACGCAGGCATGACACATCAGTTTTGCCAGTTTTTAAAGCAGTTCTGGAAGTCCTTTTCTGCAGGTATCTGTAGTCCTGCTATCACAGCTGCCCTCATGGCCTAGGGAATTTTTTCAAGATGTCAACATTTCCTGGTCATTTCGCCTTTGGGGAAAAGTCAGGAGTCACACAGTGCCACATCCAGTGAATAAGGTAGGTGAGGACACATTGTCATGTTCTTACCTGCCTTTCCTTTGGGTGGCCATTGGCAGCAGCATTCAGTGCACTTTTTATTGTGTCTCATAAAGACACTAGGGAAAGAGGACTTCCAGAACTGCTGCAGAAAGTGGCAATGGCGATCAGATAGGTGTATTCAGAGTGAGGGGGAGGACCAGGGTGTGGGGATTAAGGGCATGTGTGTTTTGTAGTAATTTTTTTTTTTTTACTTAAACTTGTACTGTATTTTCCAATCATCCATCATATGATACAGGGCACATGTCCACACACAGTGGCTGATACAGGGAAAGGATGGTAGAGAAGGAAAAGGAGACCATTTAAGTGAACAGCAGCAAATTTCCCTCAACCTGGAAGAGCAAGCATGCCTCAGCACATAGAAAAGGCAGGGATAGAGATTCAGGCTTCACAGCTCCAGAGCCACCAGCTTAGAGAGGTGAATCTTCTGAAGCCTCATCGGGCAGGGACCAGCACTCACCCGGATCTCTGCAGTCTGGCTCTGCTGGGACCCAGCATCGTGTTGATTATCCCGAAGGGCTTCAAAGGCAAATACTCCCAGATATCTTTGTGGTGGGTGGGTATTCAAGAGGCCAGCCCCTACCTGCCACCTCACACATTGCTAGTGTGAAGTGTCCAATGTACAACTCTTTGGGAAAAGGTTTGGCAGTTTGTTATGTAGGTAAATGCACACATAGGATACAACCAGCAGTCCCATGCTCAAGGGTATGCCTCAAAAGAAACCAAAGCACATGTTCATAAAAAGACACACACAGAGAAAGCCTTCTTCCTTTTCGTCTGGCGGCAGCCATCAAGTAAGCCAAGATGGGTGCGTACAAGTACATCCAGGAGCTCTGGAGGAAAAAGCAGTCTGACGTGATGCGCTTTCTGCTGCTGTCTGCTGCTGGCAGTACCGCCAGCTCTCAGCGCTCCGCAGGGCTTCTTGCCCCAGCCAGCTGGACAAAGCTCACACACTGGGATACAAGGCCAAGCAAGGGTATGTCATATACAGGATTCGTGTGCGCCGCGGTGGCCGCAAACCTCTGATTCCTAAGGGAGCAACTTACGGCAAGCCTGTCCATCATGGCGTTAACCAGCAGAAATTCGTGCAAAGCCTTCAGTCTGTGGCCGAGGAGTGAGCTGGACGCCACTGTGGGACTCTGAGAGTTCTGAATTCTTACTGAGTTGGTGAAGATTCCACATACAAATTCTTTGAGGTTATCCTTATTGATCCATTCCACAAAGCCATTAGAAGAAATCCTGACACCCAGTGGATCACCAAACCAGTCCATAAACACAGAGAGATGTGAGGGCTGACACCTGCAGGCCACAAGAGTCGTGGCCTTGAAAAGGGCCACAAGTTCCACCACACTATTGGTGATTCTCGCCATGCAGCTTGAAGAAGGCGCAATACTCTCCAGCTCCACCGTTACCACTAATAATATAAGTGATGTTCATAAAATTGATAACCCAATAAACAATTTAGGACAGTTAAAAAAAAAGACACACACAGCAGTTTTATTCATAGTAGCAAAATGTGTTGAAAATATCCCAGGGCCAATCAATCAATCAATAAATATCTAAAATTGTGGCTTGCTCATACAATGCAATGCTATTCCACAACTAAAGAAAAAATTACTAAAGCATACAGCAAAATAAGTGAATTCCGAAGCATTGTCTTAGCTAAAAAAGACAAACTCATGGAGTGCACACACACTGTCTCCCATTCACATAAGGAATCAAGATAGAATGCCAGCAAGGTACAGAGACCAGCAAGGCGGTGACCTGAGGCAGGTGGTGACGAACCAAAGGGAATCATCTCAAGAGAGCTTTCCAGGTGTGGAAAATGTTTGCTGTCTTGTCACGAGGATTGCACGGGTGTATAGACTCCAAAGTACATCAAGTTGCACGCTTAAGATCACATAAATCGTACTTAAATTATCCTTAAAGAAAAAGTGAAATTTTTAAAAACCTATCAGCAAAAGAACCAGACTACAAGCCGACTGCTACAGAAAGCGACCTGCGAAGAACAAGGAGTGTGAATCTGCCTGCCGAGGAAGACTTACTATGCCTCCGCCGTTCCACTGCCCCACAGGGAGATATTTGCCAGAGAGTAATAAAGAAATCAGAGCTCCTGGAAACTCTCTCATCATGGAACAGACTGCAAGGGGTATTGTTTAATCACGGTTGCTACATTCTTAGAAAACTACCCTCCTTGCTTCTGCTATATTTGCATTTTAATATAGAAGCAACTTTTGTTCATCATGAAAAAAAAATTCAACCATTACAGAAGTACAGAGAACATACAAACTGCATTTCCCCTTCTATCGCTCTCCTTTTTTCTCCCCTATGATCCCACTCACTTTCCAATTTGGGTGAGGTGGCAGTTGTATGTGGATCTTTCCAGATCTTTTTTCCAAAGCTGGAACCACATGGTACAACATATTGCACAACCTGCTCCTTTATTTAACAACATGTTCGCTCCCATGGTAAGGAGACACCACCATTTATTTAACCAAGCCCCTGACGACTGACAGTATGATCTTCCCCCAAAGTCTTGCTGCTCTAAAACTACATGTTGAGTATATTCCCTTAGACGCTCATAGATCTTCAGCTCCTTGTGCGCATACCCATTTAGAATCAGTCTCGAGAAGCACAGTGTCTAGATCAAGGAACACGTGCAATTTTAGCTCTGAGAAACCCTCCAAAAATATTTCTTGGATAATTCTCTGGATCCTTCTCCAGTGCATCCTCATTTTGATGTCAGAGAAAAGGAAAACAAAATCTTGAGAAGGTCACAGTAGTTCAAAGACTGTCCCATGCCCTTGAGAATCAGATTGGCAGAGGACAATCCATCCTTATTTTCACTGCTGACTTGAAATCTCCATCATGAGGAAATAAAACACATGATTCTTTTTAAATCTCTTAAACAATGAGATTAATGAGAGTTGAGAGGCTATGACTCGAACATTTGCTGGTTAATAGATTTAGGGATAGAAACAGTGTTGTGTCAATTGCGGTAATTAGCCAGAAATGAGGAACTGAAAGGGCCCTCCCTTGCCAGCCCAGCCACAAAGCAGATGCTGGGTAATGAGCCCCTGGTGTGGGCCAGAAGGCAAGAAGTAGAAAAAGGCCCAGCTTTTTTTGTCCAAAATTTGTACAGGGTTCTCAAGAACACAGAAGCTCCACCCTGTGGAGACATCCGGAGGCCCCGCTCGCTCGGCAGCCTGTCCTTCAGGAAATAGGACACTTTCCAGTGCTCGGGTTTGGCTGCTTCCCCTGAAGCATCACTTTTTCCTTACGCAGTAAACCTCTCTGAACCAGAGAGAACATGGTCCTGAAGCAAACTAAGGTTTTCTGCACCTGCAACAAAACACCCAATCCGGAAAAGCCCATGCAGCCCTTCCACACCTTGCTGGCCAGCCTGGTATCAGTTTAACCAGTTTTGAAGGTGATCTTTATAATGGACACACCAAGAAAAAACATGATTTGAGATAAAAGGTACTGCATTCCGAAGTTAGGGCTAGGAATCACCCATAAATCTTTACCAACAATAAGTACCCTTCACTTACCAGCATATAAAATTACTCAAGTAATAACTGCTGCTGTTTGATTCATTTTTTATTTATTTTTATTAGTATACTTTTGCAATATATAATGAATAGACTCATCTATTTTGTATTTTAGGGAAGGGTCTACAGGGTGTTCAGGGTCTCACTACTAGATTGGACTCGTAGTGATCCGCCTGTTTACAGAAAATGAATACACTTATCTTGGGGAGTAGGTATATGAACATAGGGCATCTTGATCTATTTTATTTCCCCTCTGTTTTCCTTCCTCCCCCCAGTCTCTTAATCCCCTTCTCATTTTCAAAAGGTCTGCTGCCTGTGTCAAATTATCTCTTATTTTGCTCTTTTATTGTTTATATTTTGGGGTGTTTATATGACAGAAACCATATGCTACTTAACTTTCTATATTTGTTTTATTTTGCTTAATCTTATGGTTTCAAGTTTTATTCATTTTCCTTCCGATGACTCAATTTTATCCTCCTTGATGGCAGGCTAGTGCTCTATTATGTATATATACCACATTTTCTTTATCCACTTCCCTGTTGATGGATACATAGGCCACTTCCAAGATTTAGCTATTATGAATTGTATTACAATAAATACGGTATGCATTTATCACTGTCATATGACACCAGTTATTTATTTATTTATTTGGTATAGGGTCTCACTACACAGTTCAGACTCATGGTGATCCTCCTGTCTCTGCCTTCCCAGTACTGGGATTACAGGCATGTGCCACCACGTCAGGTTTCAGGGTGGCACGCGATGCAGGGAATGGAGCTCAGTAACTTGCGCTTGCCAGGCAGGCACTTAGACCACTGAGCTATCTCCCCAGACCCCATATCTTTTACTCTTAAGAGTAATCGTGCTGATGTCCATAGTGATCACACTAGTTCACGCTCCCACTAACAGTGGAAAAGAGCTTTCGCTCCACAGCTTCATCAGCACTTGTTTTTCTTAAGTCCTTAGTGAAAACCGTTCTTTCTGGAATAAGACAGAATCTCGCTATTGTTTCATTTCTGCGTTTCTCCAGTGTCAAAAGATGTTGAACATCTTTTCATGTGTTT
Source organism: Octodon degus (assembly GCF_000260255.1). Lineage (NCBI taxonomy): Eukaryota > Metazoa > Chordata > Mammalia > Rodentia > Octodontidae > Octodon > Octodon degus. The sequence goes on along the minus strand of NW_004524649.1, from coordinate 8,177,084 downwards.
ATTGCCTACTTGTATTTTTTTTTCTTTTGAAAGTTCTCTCTTCATTTTTTTTTATCTCTTCATTTTTTTTACTCCCTTTTTGATTGCCAATTTTTGGAGGTCCAATGTTTTTTTGTTGGTTCTTTATATACTCTGGATGTTATCCTTCTGTCAGATGAAGAGCTGGCCAAACATTTTCCCATTCTGCAGTTTGTCTTCACTCTGTTGACAGTTTCCTTTGCAATACAGAAGCATTTTAGTTTCATATGATCCCATTTGTTGACTCTTTGTGTTATTGCTCGTGCAGTTGAGATTCTGTTTATATGCCTATGCTTTAAGACCTTTAGCCATTTTCTCTTTCTGTTTCTGTTTAAAATCTAGGCCTTTGATTTATTTTGATTTATTTTGGGGTTTTTTGGGTGTTGGAAGGGTCTTTGGGTGTTCAGGGTCTTGCTACTAGATCAGACTCATAGTGATCCACCTGGTTACAGCCTCCCAAGTGCTGGAATTACAGGTGCACACCACAGCGCCCAGTCTCAATTGACATCTCAGCATGCTCCGGGGGCAGGGCCAGCACAGCAGGCCTGGGGATCAAACTCCCGGCCTCTGCACCTGCTTGCAGTTGCTTTAATCTGCTGAGCTATTTGGACATCCCTGATTTATTTTTATTTTATTTTAGTACATAGCAAGATATATAGGTCTGTATTCAGTCTTCTGTGTGGGACCATCCAGTTTTCCCACTTCCCTTTGCTAACTAGGCTACGTTTTCTCCAGCATGTGTGCTTGTCTCCTTTCTCAATGGTCTGAGTTCCGAGCATGCCTGGGGCTATTTCCACATCCTGTTATGTCCCGCTGATCTACGAGTGTGCCTCTGTGCCAGTGTCATGCCATGTTATCATGGTGGCTTTACAGTATAACTTGAAATCCAGCATTGTGACACTCTGTTTTCTCACGCTATCCAGGATTGATTTTGCTAACCAGGGTCTCTTCTGGATCCACATATATTGTAGGACTGTTTTTCTCTAGTTCTGTGAAGAATAGTGCTGATATTTTGACTGGGATTGTATTAAATCTATACATCAGCTTTGGTAATACCACTGTGACAATATTAGTTCTGCTATCCAGGAACAGGGAAAGTCTTTCCATTTTCTGATGTTTTCTTGGATCTTCTTTTTCAGAATGCTTGAGTCTTCATTTTAAAGATCTCTTTCACTTTCTTGGTTAATACCCATGCAGTGATTTTGCTGATGTTCTATGGACACAGTGGTGCCTTGATTCGTACAAATGCAATTCTTTACCGGATTCTGGTCAAAACTGAATTGGAGGAGAACCAAATTTAATGAAGTAAATTTTTACTCTTTGTGGTACACCATCCTGTGAGATTTGACAAACACATAAAATCTTTAAATACTACCCTGATCAAACAACAGAAATCCCTGTCACCCTCAGAGAAACCCTCCTGCAGCCTCTTGTGACCAAGCCCTCCTTAGCCCTACCCTCTATCCCTGGTCATCACACAGTTGCTTTTCTAATCCCATAGTTTTGTCTTTTCTAGAATGTCATGTAAGTGGAATCATGCAGCAGATGCCCTTCAAGTCTCTTTCATCCATTTATGAGTCATCCACGTGGTTGTATATAAGGACAACGTGTTCTTTTTATTGTTGTATAAGGCTCCTTGTGTGATATACTACAGTTCATTGACCCATTGTCCGGTTGTGTGACCTTTGGACAACTTCCTGTTTGGGGAACTAGAAATGAAATTTCCATCCATACTCACATGTAGGCTTTTGTGGAATTTGTATTTCCTCTCTCTCTCCAGACGAGCAGTCCGGTAGCAGACTGTTAAGTCAGCTTCCAGCAAATGTACATTCGGAGTGCACAGGGTCTAGAATGAGCTCGGTTACCCCTGAGGCTGGGAGAGCCCTCTTGTGCCAACATGGATCTCACCAAGGCAGCACTTGGCTGCGAGTGAGCAGGCTTCAACCCAGCCTTTGGGATCATCTGTTCCTGCTCTGTCTCCAGCATCCAGAGAGGAACTCGGGGTGCGCTTGGGCCTTCAGCCCTGTGAGTCCCCGAAACCACTCTATTCTAGGTCCCGTGTCAAGACAAGACACTTCATTTCCTTTTCCTTTCCTGTCAACTTCTGTGTCTTAAAATGTCATAAAGATTTCTAAAGTAGATCTTGGAATTTTTAACTGAATGAAATAAATGTAGTGAAATTTTGACTTATTTTCCCATGTGAATACTTTGGAAGATACATGCTGTTCACAAATTGGAACACTGTATATTTATAATGTAAAATCATGTTCCCAAAAAGCTTTTGAAAAGATAAAATTATCAAAATTATGAAATCCCTGTTATACCTCAACTCATAGGTATAATTTTTGATTATTTTCAAAATGAAGGCTACTTTTTAAATCTTTCTTCTTTTCTATCACAGTCAAATCTGGTTAAATCCAATGAGTATTCAGTTGAAGCTAACGATTTGCAGTCAGCGCCCTAGCTGATGAGCTTTACCTTGTTTCAGCTGTATTAACTTTGAGACCTCTGTTTTTCTCTCTAGAGTCAGTTTGCTTCACCTTCCCATTTTCTACTTATTTTTTTTCTAAAAAATAACAACAGCAAACAGCAATCAAACAACAATTAAAATATGCAAATAATGCTGCTCACAATGCTGTGAGTTTAAATTTAGTGTAAATAAAACACGTGGTATAATTAAAAGTGTTATGATGTTGATACTTTTTTTAAAAAAAGGATATTTAGGGATGAGGACGTGTGATGAATGAAAGTACAAGTACTGAAAGCTTGGATTCACAGCCTCTGTGAAGCCTGCTCAGTTGTTCTTCCCAATCCCAAAGATAAATGGGCATATTTTAATAGTTCTGTTAACATACAGAACATGATGGAGCTCTGCCTGGCAGGTCTTATACTGTCCGGTCATACTGGAACCAGCAGAATAACTTGGGGAGTTCTTGCCTTTAGTTTGCTCCCTCCTCAGCACAGGTACTGAGCATCTATCATGTGCATGGTGACATTCAGCAGGGCCCAGTGCCTGCCATTGGCCATTTCTGTGCCCTGGACAAGGTGGACGCGAGAGGCAGCGCTGTGGATGGCAATCTCAAGCAGTGGAGTACCCTGTAGGGAGGGCTGTTCCTAAATGGGCACACGTTCCCGTGGCTTTGCTGGAGATGTCTGCGGGAGCAAGGGGGGTAGAAACCCACTGGTTTGCTAGAACATCCATGGCTCCGCTCCACATGTGGGGTCCTCAGACAACAGAGAGGAGAATCGCAAGGTCTAGTCCAGCCTGGGGAAATTGGTGAGGTCCTGTCTCAAAATAAAAGACAGGCTGGGGGTGTGTTACAAATGCACTGAGTTCAATCCAGGGCAGGAGGAAGGGGAAAGAAGGGAAGAAAAAGCTCTGAGAGAAGTCTGACGGCACCCTCTCAGCGCGTAGGGTTTCCAGGGCTCCTCCTCAGCGAGTAGACCCAGGGCTCACCCCTGCTGGCCTCTATGCCTCTCTAAGCATCAGGCGGATACCCGTCGTGGCGTTTAGGGCCCACCTTCACGCAGCAAGACCTGCTTTTCACATGTTCACGTCTGCAAAGACACTGCAGTGGAAGCCCAAACTCTTGGAAGTTACGGTCCTAGGACACCCGTGAACTGTGAAACTGTGTGAACTTTAGAAATGCTCAGAAAATAGCAATAAAGGCTAGCCAAGTAGCTCAGCAGACTAAAGCGCCTGCAAGCAGGCTCAAGGGCCAGGGGTTCGATCCCCAAGCCTGCCGCGCAGGCCCCACCTAGGGGATGCCCTGAGAGGGCAAATGAGACTGGGCGTGGTGGCATGTGCCTGTAATCCCAGCTCTCCGGAGGCTGTAAACAAGTGGATGACTATGTATCCAATCTACTAGTGAGATCCTGAACCCCCTGTATACCCTTCCCTAAAAATACAAAAAAAAAAAAAGAAAGAAAGAAAGAAAGAAAATAGCTGTAAATGCCTATTTTTATAGTTTAAACTCTAAATATTCTACATCTCCTGCAGTTATGTAATGTAACTTAATAAAATACTATATTAATAAAACCTCAGAGGATGTGGGGCATTTTGACCACATCTTAGGGTGTTAAAAACAAACGTGAGAGCATTCGAGATGGCCACAGGCGGTACAGCAACCTGCTACTATGATGTGGGAATGCTGCCCAGGGCCGGAAGCCAATCACTAGCATGAAGAACTGAATAACGCTCTCGGATTGGCTACTTGGAAACCTCCCATCCCAAAAAAAAAAAAAAAAAAAATCATGATTGTAAAGGATATTTGTGATTTCCCAGACACTGCAGGGTTTCCTCCAAACATTATTAGTTAGGTCCTGAGGAAAATTCTCCTCACAGTCTCCTTCAGGAGATTCAACCTACAATAAGCAGGCCTAGGTAAATGACAACTTGCCTGTTGTCTTTTTTATTTCTTTCTTTCTTTCTTTTTTTTTTTATATGTTTCTATAGGGATCCAGCCACACCCATTTACATGTCACCAACAACTCTTCAACCACTATAAAGGCAAATAGGAGTCACTGTGATAGGGATAATAAAGCCCCCAAAGGCTAAAACATTTACCATGTGGCCTTTCAAAAAGACAAAGTTTGAGCTACAGCAAACTTGGTACTAAGCAGATCATTAATGACCTTGAGCTGAAAATTAAGAACTAGGAACTTGACCTTGAAAGTTGTAAGGGTGTGCTACAGTGTGGACAGGAAACACCAAAGGGGACTGAGAAGGTACAGTAACAAAAAAGTGGAGGAGGAGGAAGAAGAGGAGAAGAGGAAAGGGGAGGAAGAAAAAATGAAGAAGTAGAAGCCAGATATGGTGGTACACATCTGTTATCCCAACACTGAGAGACTGAGGTAGGCAGATTGCAAATTCAAGCCTTGTCTGGGAATTTGGCAATTTAGCAAAACCATTTCAAAATAAAAAGGACTAGAGATGTAGGTCAGTGTGAAGGCCCTGAGATCAACCCCCAGCATTGTCAAAAAGAAGAAGAGAAGAAGAAGAAGAAGAAGGAGAAGGAGAAGGAGAAGGAGAAGGAGAAGGAGAAGGAGAAGGAGAAGGAGAAGGAGAAGGAGGAGGAGGAGGAGAAGGAGAAGAGGAAACAAGAGAAAAAGAAAAAGAAAGAGAGGAGGGAGAAAGAGAAGGGGAAGGGGAGTGGGCAAAGGACCCTGGTAGGCCCAGTGAGACCCCCTGATTTGAGAAGAAGAAGAAAGAAGGCAAGGAATGTGCCACCCTGACTGATAACTTGGCAGGATCAGGATCACCACTCTGGATTTTGACAAGGCTACAAAGATGTTGCAATGGACCGAATGGGTGTTTTGGGGACAATGGGGGTCATGGAGCCAGAAGGCAGAGGGTCAGAGGAGCTTTCCTGATTCTTGAACAGGGGATAATCCTATTGGCGGAGACACCCAGGAACCCTGAGAATCAGACGGTATCAGCTACAGAGGTCTGGAGCAGAGTATTACCTTCCCAAGGAAACAGTACCCATAACTCGCCCATGGACCACACACACAGGGATTATGGGTTAACATGGACACAGATGTTCTACCTTGGAGCAACTTGGCAAGCTGTGTGCACAGCCCATTGATGAAGGCTGTGGTTGTAGTTCCATAGTTTATGAGTTGTGAAGTTGGATTCACATCACAAATGCTGTCAAAGGTTTGTTTTTTGGGGTTTGTTGCTGGTTTTGTTTTGGGGTTTTTTTTTTCTTCAAAACCAATTAAAATGATGAATAGCTGTGAAAGGACCCAGCGTGCCTTTCATCTTTCCCCAGAACAGTTGGTCACATTTCTTTTGGTCCCATTTCACATTAGCAGGGAACATGAAATTGGTCACATTCAAAGGCAAGCCTCAAACAACTTCTTCATGGAAGAAAACTCATCCACCTAGCTTTTTATCTGCTACAAACACTGAGATAATTACAACGTACCTCATGCTTCCTTTCCACTCAGCTTCCTCCCCAGGTCATGGCCCTTTATTCTCATCTTCTCTTCTTAGTGAGTTTATCCTAAAGAGCCACCAAAGCAAAGAGTAGCTGTCCAAGACAAAAAATAAATGAGCGAGATCGCTGAGAAGCCTTATTAGAAAGTAAAAATGAGTACAGACCCAAAGCCCTGAGTTCCCTCCTCTTGCTGTTAGTGCCAGTCTTGCTGCCATTCAATAAGGAGTTGGACCTGATGTTCCCACTCCATGCTGAGTGTGCCCAGCTGAACAAGATGCTGAACGCACCTAAATTTCTTCTTTACTCTTATATTAGTCAGTGTTCCTACGACTGGGACAAAATACCTCTGACACTTGCCATTTAAAATAGAAGAGAAGGGCCAGTCAGATGTCTCAGTGGACTAAAGCACCTGCTTAGGCAGAGTGCAGTGGCCGAGGTTCAATCCCCAGCCTGCCGTGCCTGCCCCACCCCTGGGGCATGCTGAGATGGCAACTGAGACTGCGCGTGGTGGCACGCGCCTGTATTCACAATGCTTGGGAGGCTGAAAACAGGAGGATCACTAGGAGTCTGAGCTGTGCAGTGAGACCCTGTAGACCCTGTACTAAATACATAAATAAAATAGAAACTCACCTTTTCTGGGGTTCAGTCCATGGTCAGTTGGTCAAGAAGTAGTCCCTCTGAAGTCATACTCCCAGTAATCACTTCCTCCAGTGAGGCCCCACCTCCTAACAACATGTTCAGCCACAAACTCGGCAATAAATTCATCTTCTAATGAATGTACCACCCCTCCATAATTCAGTCTCCTCCCAAAAGCCTACCTCTGAACACACGAGTCTTATAGGAGACACTGACCTACACCTTAACAACTCTGTGGCATCACAATGTGTTCTGGATGTCAGGCAGAAAGGAGAAAATGATATTCTGAATCAGAAGATCTCATTTCTAGCATGAATTCAAAACTTCTAGCTGGAAAAACCTTAAGCAAATCTGAAGAAATCACTGAAACTCTGTTTTCCTCTCCGTAAAATGGGGTTGCAATCTCCAATTGCCCAAACTTTTGGAAGGCTCGAATGAGGTTGGTTTGCCCTAAATTACTCACATAACTTGCATATAAGACATATATGCAGATATCATAGCAAGAGACCCCTGCACAAACTACTTATCATCAATACAGCCATGATTTTGGACAGGAGGAAGAAATACTGGGTGAGTTGTGTTTAAGATAAGGCCTCCAATAAATAATATTTGGACAGAACTACTCTGGGGAGAAGGTGACTCAGCTATCACTGAACGCATCTCTGCTATTTTTAGGGCTGGATGAGGAGAGGAGGCAGGTGATACTGAGTTGCGTAATCAGCCTGGGTCGGCAGGGTGTCAGCAGTGACTCTGTCCCTCGCAGGACATCTGGGCCAGAGTTGGTGAACTTGACCTCAGCTGCCATACAAGGGCAGGCAGGACCCCCACCTGGGGCCAGGCAAGGGAGCCTTGAGCAAGTCGGCAGCATCTGAGATCACTGTCAGGAGGGGAACACAAACAGACTTATACCTCATCAGCGTGACAACACAATTGAGCCCCTGGCTGCTATACTTGTTTTGATTTCTTTTCTAGAGCTGCATCTCCAGTGTCGCTGCCCTGACTTCTGCAGAGCTGTGACAAAAGTCCGGCAGCGCATGCCGTCTTTCAGAGCTAGATGGGCCCTCAGTTCCATCTCCACCAGGTCCCATCTACCGGTCAGATGCTGCAGGTGTCCTCTGCCCTCCTCCTGTCCCTTGTCCCCAGAGCAGCCCTGCAGCCACTGATCACCAACCTTGCCCTCTTATTAAGTCACCAGGACTAAATGCCACTGCCTTTCTAAAATCCACAGCTTTCCTTTTCCTCCAGCTTCTCATTAGCCAGGGCTTCTGAATTGCCCTCACCTTACTCCACAGGCAACGAGGTAGCAGTGCCCACAGGGAGCTGCCAGGCTCTTTCATCCCTGCTTAATAAGGAATCAGTCTAATCTAAGGCAGGTAGAGGACATGAGCTACGCACTCCTTCATGGAAGTTGAAAGGCTCCAGTTACAAAGGAAACACTGTGGACAAGCCGCTCTTTGCAGCCATGCAATGTCACCTCTGTCCTCCTGGGCGGCACAGGCCAGCCTGGGCAGCGCGGGTCACCGGGAAAGCAGAGGAGCCCAGCAGCGCGGGCAGCAGGCAGGAGGGCGGAGCAGCTCCAGGAGCACGGCCACAGTAGCTGGGTCAGGAGTGCCATCCTCCTCTGTCATCTCTGCGGACCCTCAAAAGGTTTTGGATGCTGAGGCCAAGCAGGGACTGAGCAGTCCCCGCTCCCAGCATCTGAGTGAGCCCTCACTGCTGCTGAAGCCAAACCACAGCCCCAGGTACCCTTAAGTATTGCCTGGCTCACCTACATCATGTGCTGTTCACTCTCATTCAGTCCACCTACATCACTTGTTAATTATCGTCAGTTCATCTAAGTCACTCATTACTGTCTATTATTTAGCTCATCCACCTCAGTTGCCAGAATCCAGAAAACCCATATCCTTTCTCTTTAAAACAGTGGCAGTATCTTGCCTGGCATTGTGACACATGCCTGAAGTCCCAGCACTCAGGAAGCTGAGACAGGAAATTCATTGTGAATTCAAGGCCAGCCTGAGCTACAAAGAGAGCTCGAGGCCAGCATGAACTACATAGCTAGACCCTGTCTGAACAAGACAAAAAAAAAAAAAAAGACAGCAGAACAAGGGGAAGATCACACACAGAGAACACATTAGAAAAGGAATGTTTTAATTCCTAGTCCTGCTAATGCTGCTTGGCATTTTGTTTCTCTATAACTGGATGTATTTTTAAAGTTTTGACAGAAACTTTGAGCAGCAAGAAGCAAAATAATTCAGGTCTCGCTATTCACCAACATGGATTGAAAAACAATTGAAAGAAATCCTTCCCTCTGAACCTCTATTCTTGCTTCTTGCAGCATTGATCCACACAGCCCCTGCCTGCCAGCAACGCAATGCTGTTCCCAGTCCTCCACATTCAATCTTCCTGTTTTCTGTGGCTCCTTCCCAGACTCTCTCCTCACAGCCAAGCTTTTCCATAGACTTTGACCCAATACTCCCCAAAATACTGTTAGAGACGGAGTACTTTAATTCCTTCCAATATCCAGTCTCTTCTGCAAAGCAAGTGATAGTGAGAAGGGCAATGTGCTGCTTTTGTTCATGCCAGATATGAATGTCTTATCAAATCATTTCTTCACTGTCAAAGAGCTTAGGTGGAGGGCTGGCCAAATAACTCAGTGGATTAATACACCTGCAAGCAAGCTCAGGGGCCAGGGGCTTGATCCCCAGGCCTGCTGTGCAGGCCCCCGTCCCCAGGACACACTGAGATGGCAATTGAGACGGCGTGGTGGCACAAGCCTGTAATCCCAGCTCTTGGGAGGCTGTAAACAGGGGGATCACTACAAGTCTGATCTAGTAGTGAGACTCTGAACACCTCGTAGACCCTTCCCTAAAATACAAAAAAAAAAAAGAACTTGGGTGGAAAAAGTATAACAAGGAGATGAAAGAAAGAGGAATAGAGTGAGATAGCTCAGTGGTCTAATGCACCTACTTAGGCAAAGCTTAGGCAAGTACAATGACCACAGTTCAATCCCTGGCACCACATGCCATGGCAACCCCACCCCCAGGGTGGGCTGAGCTGTCCACAAAAGAAGGAAGGAAGGAAGGAAGGAAGGAAGGAAGGAAGGAAGGAAGGAAGGAAAGAAAAGAAAAGAAAAGAAGAAAAAAAAGGTAAAGAGGAAGGAGAGGGAGGCAAAGGCAAACATGGTATCAGTTTTACAAGCTTTGGTGACCCTATTAAAATACAGATCACCAGCACTCTGGAAGGCTGAGGCAGGAGGATTATAAATTCAAGCCCAGCCTGGGCAACTTAGCAATTTAGTGAGACCCTGTCTTAAAATTTTAAACTGAAATAAAATTTTAAAAGGTAAGGGCTGGGCTGGAGAGACAGTTCAGCAGTGTAAGTGTCTGCCTGGCAAGCGCAAGATCCCAAGTTTGATTCCCCATACCACATGCCCTGCTGGCCACCGAAACTGGGTGTGGTGGCTCATACCTGTAATTCCAACACTGAGAAGGCTGAAAACTGGAGAATCACTATGAGACCAATCTGTGTATCGAGACCCTGTAGACCTTGTCTAAATACATTTTTTTTAAAGTTCCATAACTGACGTATTAACTCAAGGGATAATAAGATATTTCAGGGAAGGGCTTTACTTTCCCAGTACTGACTTGTAATTGCACAGTGCTTGGCAAATGGTTAGTACTCAAAAATACTTGTTCAACCAAAAAATAAACAAACAATTGCCTGAATGCAAGAATGAATGAAATCAAAACTGCCTGGAGGCACATCTGAAGATTAAAGTTCCAATGTCTAGATTTACATACTTCTTTAACAGATAAACAGAAGTTTGAGATAATGAGCATCACCTCTTGGTGGTTTCCTCTTATCTCTTAAGAATGGCTCATTCTCTCCCACCCACTGAGATGGAAACTAACACAAAGGCTACTAAAACTAACATTAAAAATACTGACTATAGATTATCGACCAAGGCTAATGACATCATCCATATGCCCTTGCTACCACTGGATCAGTATTACCCAAGCAACTATACTTGCAGCCTTATTCATTGATAGCAATTTTGAGCCATGTTGTACCCACCTCATGATTTTGCTCTATGAAACTTCCTTTGAGAGATGGACTCATTGGCAACCCATGTGGGATGCGCCCTATCTCTCAGGAGCTATTCCTATTCCTCATTTCTTTCCTCCAATAAATTTCCTACTTAAAAAAAAAAAAAAAAGAATGAATGGAGAGCTTTGAAGGCCTACAACCTGCAGGATGACAAGAACTGAAGCAGTAATGTCAAAATGGCCAGCGGCAGGATTGAGA
>NW_004524649.1:8163904-8165513 GCF_000260255.1 Octodon degus | reverse complement strand
TTGGTTTACTTTTAAACACCAAAAGCATGCCTTTAAAGGGAAACTATAAATCACTATTTCAAGTAAGAAAACAACCCATATCTCCTGACAGAAGCAGAAATGACCATCAAAATCCAGGCCACAAAAGCAACAGAGGCTAAAGTTTCTGCCTGCCAGGACCTACCTCTGTCAAAGAAAGATTACTAGGACAGGGAGGCTGTGTTCCATCTCCAGTACGGGGGAAAAAATGACCCATCCCAGGGTATAGAGCTTAGTGGTAGAGTACATGCCAGCCTACCCAAGGCCTGGGGTGCAATCTCCAGCACCAAATTTAGTTAATTTTTTGAACAACTAGGATGGAAACTTGCTGAAGCTTTGGGAACACTTAACAGAGACCCTGCTGTTGACATCATAAGAATGAATTGAAAAGAGCTACAGCTCTGTGGTTTCAGATTGTTTAACTGGGGGAGAGCCAGCACAGGTAAACTCTTACCAGTCAGCACTCCATTACTGTGACAGAATGCCTGAGATAATTAAATAGGGAGAAGGTTTACTTAGGCTCACAGTTTAGGAGGTTTTAGTCATGGTCAATTTAGTCATGGTCAACCTCAACACTTCTGAACCCATGGGGACATTTAGGTGGGGAATACAAGGTACAGCAAGACTGTTTGCCTCATGACTGGTGTATTAGTCAGCTTTCCCACCAGTGGGACCAAATACTGAACACCTGTGACTGAAAGGAGGAAGAGGTTACATCCTCATCATGTCAGAGGATCCTATCCAGGGGCAGCTGGCTCCAAGATGAAACAGCATGGCAGAAGGGTGTGGTAGAACCTGCTCAGGTCATGGTGACCAGGAAGCAGAGAAGGGAACAGCACCAGAGAAAAAGGGGCCAGGGACGAGATATAGTACCCAAGGCCACAGCTGCACATTACACACACACACACACACACACACACACACACACACACACACTCAGAAGTGTGTTTTACTAATCCCCTAAGCAGTTCTGAAGCCAATCCAGTTGGTTCTCCAGCTTAACTCTAATAGCTGGAAAGTGAAAAAGACAAAGAAAAAAGGAACAGGATAGTACAATTCCCCTTGAGGGCACGTCCCCAAACAGGATGGTACAATTCCCCTTAAGGGCATGTCCCCAATGACCTAAAATGTCTCATTCTGCTCCTTTTAAAGAAGTCACTACCTCTCCATAACCCAGGGGCTGGGGAGCAAGCCTTTTACATATGGCCTCTAGGGACATTCAAGATCCTAACAACAGCAGCATCTTATGAAATCCATTCTCAGCTACTGAGTTTCAAATTGTACTCAGAACCCCCAGGGTTATCAGGTAGTGCTGAAAGATTTCAGAAAGAAAGGACTGTCAAGACTTCAGTGTCTGAGGAATCCAGTCATCAAAGTTATTAGTCTTATTGAAAAATTTTTTTAATTATCCTTCAAGAGGAACAGCATAATCAAGAAAGAACAAAGAAATGGCCTGAATCCTGTTGTTGAAAGCAGGAGAATCACCTTTCTTATTGAAAGTCTATTTGTTGGTTTTGGCCTCAAATTCATTATAGTAACTCCACATAGGAGAAATTGCTAAATAAAACCATTCTGGTAAAGGAAAAGAAAA
>NW_004524649.1:8142402-8153199 GCF_000260255.1 Octodon degus | reverse complement strand
CAACTGTAGCATGGTGTGAAAACATATATTGATGGCAAGCTCACAAGAACTGCTAAGAATACTCTGGCTGGTACTTCACATTGGTAATGAAAAGGAGTGCTTACTTTGAGGTGGTGACTAATGAAAATAAAGATGCAAACATGTTTTTCCACCAAAGTACTGAAGCCTGTCCCAGAGCCAGCTCTTGAAGACTAATTCCAGTGAGTGACAGCTTCTTGATGCATTTGTTCAGCTCAGGACCACGTGCTTTTAGGGAAGCACTGGAAGATCAAGTGTGGGAATCGGCCTCAGTCTAATCCAGTCGGGCTTCATTAGCCAACTACAATACCAAGACAAGCCAAGAAGAGGTAGACAAACAAAGATCACTATAAACAAGCCTCTTGGGGTGGACCGGGCTGTCTCACAGCCCGCCCACAGGGTTGGGGAACTGTATAATAAAACAGTTTAAATTCCCTGAGAAAAGCAGAAAATTACCCTATTGATGCAGGAATGATCATTGTAGCTGTATCTTCTTAACTTTAGTGCTTACAACTTTGCCCAGTTCTGCTGATATGGGTGGCAGTGCCAGCCACAGGATGAAGCTGCTCCACTTTGGAAAATATAAGAGTCCCATTGCCCAGGACCTGGCCTGGGTCATGGTGACACTCATGTGCCCTATTAGGCCACATCTTACCCAGACAGTGCTCCAGTGACTTGGGAAGTTCTAGAATTTCTAGGGGGAAAACCAAGAACAACAAGAGATGGTGTCAAATCCGTAGTTAGAGCACTGCATCACAAGGAAAATACACACCACCGCTCTGGGCACCTTGGGAGCATAGGGGAGAAACTTTAAGCCAATTTTGGACTACTCATTTTTTCTCTTAATTTTTTGAAAGCTGGAGAAATTTTAAATTTCATTAAGTTTTACAGCCAGACTTAATATAGACATAAATCCCTTTTAATGTTGGCTTCAGTCAAAAGAGAGCTGAACATTATCGTTAAACCAGAGCATGGGGGAGAATTATTTGAAGAAAACCAAAATAGACACAACTGGAAACATTCAGCCATGACCATATTAGATGCAAGTAGGTGCAATAGCAAAATTCTTTAGGCTCTAATGGACTGGGCTATTTTCTTGCTCCGTTTCCATACAGATGAGCTTCATTCTGGGGCAATATGGTTACAATTGGAGAGTCTATCTAAGGAGGCTCATTTCTCTTTCATTAGTCCGTGAGCACAGTGCAATTTCAGCTAATACAGTTACACAGCTCCTAGCTGGGTTATTTGGTTAAATGCCTTCAGGGAAAGTAGCAATCCAGAATAAAGGGACAAATGCAATGTAGTTTCTTGTCCTCAATTCCTACTGCTGTGGAATTGCATTGGCAATTAATCATACTGGTGTGCCACATTGTCCACATTGTTTGAGATGTTACTTAAGTCCTGTGTTACTTGATGTTTGCAGAAAACATCTTACCACCCTAGTTAGGTTTCCTGAAGGTCTGGGCTTGTATAGAACTATAACCAGAGAGGCTTTTTTCTTGTCACTGTTTATAGACCTGTTTGTACCTACGCAGCACACTTGGGAGAAGTTGAAAACAGGTACCCTGTACCAGCAGGTGAGTTGCAAAACAGCACCTTCCCTCCAGGCAAACCAATTAGGAAAAGACTTCTTCCTCGAGCAGACAAAGGAGACAAGGGCAGCCTCTCTGTGCTGACTCATTATTTTTAAAGCCCTGCCCCAAAGGACATGGCCTAGCATCCCCTATGCAGCCCCCAGCTGCTCCCCTTGGATAGGCACCTACGGCAAGACACAACCTGCAAACTGTATATGATGGCTCTGACTCAAAAAAACCCTTTCCAAACTTTGTAGGCAGAGCAGAGCTTGCTCCTCAGTGCTTTAAAAAGATCTGTTTGATCCCATCACTGAGTACCCAGATAAATACATGAACTTAATGCAAGAGCCTGGTATCATCAGAGTTCAGACAAAACATGAGCCTTACGAATGAACAGTGCGGCTGGGGTATGGCTCAGAGTCAGAGCACTTGCCTAGCACACACAAGGCCCTGGGTTCGATCCTCAGCACCAAAATAAAGTGAAGATGAACAAGGTCATTGCAGCAGACACCACATGCACTTGCCTCTTTGGAACTATCACATCTGCAAGCTACGGGGCTCCAGACACCTGCCCCTCTTGGCAAGGCCAGTGTTCCAACCACAGAAGCAGTGGGACATTTTCAGGCAGAAAGGCAGAAGAGCTACAGGGCTGGGAGCTCCCAGAAGCTGCCTTCAACCAATGATGGGCATGGGTGGTGGAAACCAGGGTGAACCTTCCTCCCCATCACCGTGGGGTGCTTGTTGTGGTCTCCATCTGTGCTCCTGTGGGCTGAGCTGAGCCTCAGCTTCTGACCCTAGCAACTCACCTGATAATCTGCCTTTGACTGTCAAGAGACAAGGGAGGGGTAAGCGTCAATTCCTTATGGTGTAGTCTGACTAGTTCTCATCAGACTCCTTTTCAGCACCCACCTAGAGAGAACAGGATGTGGGACAGATGCGTCCCAAAGCAAAGAGGGCAGCCCAGGATGACACAGCCTGGGAAACACCATACTTCAGGCCACAGGATGGCAGCTGGGGAGCTTATGTGGCCTAGGACATGCTAGGTCAAGCATTAGCAAGCTCCCCAACGAAGACCAGGTAGTGTCATCAGGCTTTGCAGCTTCCGCATAACTGCTTAACTCTGCTGTGCTATTGGAAGGGCAGCCATAGGCAATTTATAAACAAAGAGACATAGCTGTGTTCTAATAGAACCTTATCTACAAAAACAAGTCGCGGGTCACATTTGGTGCCTGGGCTGTATTTTGTGACTCCTGCCGTAAGTGATGGAAGAAAGACGAGGGCACAAAAGGAGCAGTAAGAGCTGAGAAAATGTGCACACTGCCCCTGTCTGTGCATCCTCGCAGCAACAGAGTGGCAACCATCCCATTATCTGCATTTTAAAGATGAGGGAGCTACCGTTTCCAAAACATCAGCTACTACCAGGTCACTCTCACACCAACCCTTCATTTCGTCCAGCAAGCTGCATGCACAGATGCCGGCATCTCGTGCCGCCCAGCAAGCAGAGCCACTGCACACAGAGACATGCAGTGCTAGTTTTGGGAGTAAGGACAGAACAAGTCAGAGGAGTCTAGGAAAATCAGTTCTTCTGTCTTTTCTTAGTTTAGCGTGCATGCAGGTCATGTATCTAAAACATGCACGCTACAAACAATGATCAAACCCTTGATTACTCACTGTTTGGCTCGGGGCAAGCCATAACCTTGTTTTCCAACTATGTATTCAAACATTCCAAAATTAAGCCTTTGCATTATTGAATAAGTGGGAGTTGTTTTCTCCCAGCACTCAACTTTCATCAAAGAAAATGAGCCCTTATCAGAAGGTTCTTCCAGAAATGACTTCCGGGGAAGTCCTGAGGTCAGTTTGGATCCCACCCAATCTTCTCGCTGTCATTGAGATGGTACACTGATAATTCAAGTTTTTAATAATGACTCTGAATCATCCCTGTCCTGAATCACCGAAGATTCAATTATGCTCAATAAATAGCCAGTATTTTCTAAAGCAAGAAAATACATATTTTAGAAAGAAGTTAGAGAAGACCAAACAACAACAACAAGCACTGCACTCAGCCCACAAAGACTGCCGCACAGAAGTTACCAGAACACCACTTCCTCTCAAATTTCCTTGTTATCAGACACCACAGAAAAATCCAGTATAAGTCAAGGCCGGTTTAACTTATTCTTGTACATAAGGAATTTTATGGGAGACAACATTGTAATTCAAATTCGTAAATGATCCAGTTCAGCTATAAAAGCATAAACAGAACCCTTGAATGATTGGCTTGTGCTTTCTTGCTACAAACTATCTGATTTTCAGCCAGAAAATGTACCACTAAACAAGACCAACGGTTTGCCTTCCTTAACGCTCGATATAGACTGTTACCCAAGGAATTAAGTATTAGTCATCAAATTCGGCGTAAATATAACAACATTTAGGGATCCCTAAGCCATCATCTATTTCAGTGTGGAGAGGCAAGTCCCACCTCACACAACATTGACATAGACTTTCTTCTTGTTGTAAAGATGGTGGCAGGGTTTCAAGGCTTTCAGCTTGGAGTGCCACTGTCAGAATTTGCCAGCTCCTCCTTCTAAGGCCCACCTGCCTAAGGGAAGCCATCTAGGCTAAGATAGAGAGCTGAGAAACCTAAACCCAACCCCAAGTGATGATTTTGAGCTATAAAAATAAGCCAGAGTGGACATCTGTAAAAGCAGTTGCTCCAGAGCAAACAGTAAGTGCAGGAACTCTCTGCTCCTATCCTTACTCCCAAATCTGATTGATCTTCAATTCTGCCTGTTAGCCTAAATTCAGTGGCATTAGATGTTTGATCCTTCAACTCAGGCTTTGCACCACCTTCCCTATCTCTAAACCCTTCCTCAAGCTTGAAGAATTTATGCAACATTGAGAAGAAATAGGAGCACTGGTGCTGACCATCTACTGTCCGCACTAGCTTCCAAGACACCCCCATTCCTATTGTCCTTAGTCCTCAAACCACAAAGACTCTGCCTAAGCCCTGGATCCTCATTGTCCTCACCACTAGAACTTTCTAGATCAGCTGTTCCTAATGTAATGTCCTCACCAGTCTCAGCTCCCACAGAATATTGTGTTATCACCTACCCTCCTTTGGGATTCAGGAGGCTGAAAAATGGAACTACACTAAGACTATCAGCTGAGGTGCCTCACAGAGCTACAGGTCTATGACTTGAGGCCCTTGGCCTAGAACAAGGCCTGGATCACTCTGACTCTGATCGTGCAAAGAGCAAGTATCCTACTTCATGAACACAGCTCCAAACAAAGAGATGGGCTGCTCATGCCCAGCTCCATATCCAAATCAACTTTCACCACAGTATTCTAATCTCTTCCATGGAGAAACAAACAAGGCTTAGCAAACAGTCTTCCAAATCTACTGCTCAAGTATTAACCTCATCTTTGAAACCCAAAAGAAAAGGTATTAACTTGTGTTTCTTTCCATATTTATGCCCTACTACCTACACCTAAGAATGCTTTTACTTCTGAGAACTTCAGAGATAGGAGTAGCAAAACATGCTTATGGAAGAATGCAAATACTACTATGTCCAAATGGTATTCCTGGAAAGAACTGAAATCCAGCTAATCTCAGAGAGCAAAGAAAAGAAGATGAAGATTTGAGAGGGTCCCAGAGACTAAGCTCATAGACCAGATACAGAATTAACCTTAGCACATGGAGAAAATAATCTGGGATTCATGCGAGGGAGGAAGGGAGTGGAGACACAAGGTTCCTCCAGGAGGCCTGGTGTTGGGTGAAGACCCAGCACCTGTAATAAAAGATAGACATGGTCAGGACTCAAGGAACATGGCAAGGCCAAATTCCACTACAGCCCAAGTATATTTGTTTATTGAATTAGAACAGGTTGAAGTTGAGTAGCCTTCATCCACAATGCTTGGGACTACAAGTCTTTTGGACTTGAGATTTCCTTCAGATTTGGGAATCTTTGCATACACCTGAGAATGTCTTGGGGGTGGGGCACAAGTCTACACATGAAAGTCATTCATGGATCTTATGTATCTTGTGCACTTAGGCTGAAGGTCATTTTATACGATATGTTTAGTGTGCCTACATTTTGACCATGATTTGTCATATAGCACCAGCTGTGAAATTTTTCAATTTAGTGTCACGTTTGCACTCAAAAAGCTTTTGATTTTGGAATTACAGATTTCAGATGGATGCTCAACCTGTACTACAGTTCTGACCATTGCACCTCCTGTTGACTAGCAGCCCTTTGTCATGCAACAAATCAAAACAAAAGTGAATGGAATTCATCAAGTTGCTCTTTAAAACAGTATGCCAGTAACCCAATATACTTGCAAACTAGAGTGTGTCACCAACTGAAGGGTCTTAACTCACAAAGGAACACAGCTCCTGTGAAATTGAGAAACATCAAAGCTGGCAGGCAGTTGTCCCCCTGTCCCATGTGTGCTGTGCACCAAGGAGCCATCTGGGGTCCTTACAGCAAAACCCAAAAACAAAGAAGACAGGAGAAGAGAGGAACCACCAGGGAGCCCCAGCCCAAGACCCTGGGAAAGTGGAGGAAGCAATATGGAAGGCATGGCCCCTTCACCAAGTGATGAAGGGTCACCTCCATCACTGACACAAATAACAGACCAACTAGAGACATAACTGTAAAAAAAAAAAATTAAAAAGCAATGAACTTATTTACATGAGAACATAATTTATGCATATGGGGAGACTCTCAATGAAAATGTTAGAACTGTAGAATTACACTTTTACACTCCTAGCTGCCCACTGCAGAGTGGAATGTGCATGGTTGTCAGAGTTCATAACTGTGTATTTGTTGGTTTGATCATATGTTTGATGTCTGTTCCCCCACGTAGGCTGCAAGTTGCATGAGGAGCAAGATGCCACCATTGTCCTCTCTCTCTTAGCAGACTTTGATATACATAAGACTCCATATATGTTCAGTGAATGAATGAAGTTAGTTGTGGACAATGTTAAGGACTCTGGTAGGGATTTAACATCCTTAAGAGTAAAGGAGATAGCCTTAGCCAGGCTAAAATTGGGAGCTTGAAGTGGACCTTGGTCATAAAGCAGGAAAGCAAAGGCCATCTCAGCATAACATGAAAACTAGAACCTCAAGCCATCTATCCAGCTCTATGGAGGAAGCTCACTGTAAGCCCTGGGTCTGGGTGACTCTATGAACCCACAGGGGAAACTGATCCTAGAGACAGGATGAAGATGTGAGGTCCAGGGTAGGGCACTGGCACAGCCCACTGGGGCTTTAAGGTCTCCAGCCCTCTAAGCACCAGACAGCATGTCCCCCAGTGCTGTCCCTGGCTCTGCCTCTGGCTTCACTGACCTCACGCTGTGCCTTGTGTTTTTCAGAATGCCGAAGCCAGTTACGACTTCAGCAGCAACGACCCCTACCCGTACCCCCGGTACACAGACGACTGGTTCAACAGGTGAGCCCAACCTGGGCACTGTACGTCTTAGGCACCAGGGTTTTGTTTTCTGCCTAAAGCCTGACCATCAAAAATAAATAAATAAATAAATAAATAAAGCCTGACCATCACCAGCAAAGTCAACCCAATGCTTCACTGACCACTGTGATCTTCCTTCTTGGTGGCTACATTTTCTACATCCATGAGTTTTTTTAAAAAATATTTCAATGCTCAAGAATGATCTTTTGACTATTTTATTCTGTTGAGCTAGAAATCATTTAAAGATAAAAATAGGAATAACAATCCTTTCTCAGGCTACCAGGGTGATTGACAATTTTTTAGAAGCTGACTTTACTTGATCCAGTAAAACTATTGTGGGGAAACTTTTTGGCTCACTGGGTCTATGTCTGTTATGTCTTTGAAAAAGCATTTCTGCTATCAGGCTATAGCTGCTCACTTTCAACCAGAACCAGTATGGTTGGCAGGGATTTGAAGGAATGCTTGGGATAAAGCTCCTACTAAGTGCAAATATTCAAACGTCCTGCCTACAGACGCCATTTTTCTTCAACCTGCTTTGCTGCTAAACATGTAAATGTATTCTCTCATTTTTTCCTTTTCATAAATACCTTGCTTACTATATCTTAATATTTTACTTACAAGTGTCTTGCTTCATATTTCTTATATGCAATTAACTATTTAGATGTGTGTTAAGGGGCCAGGGAGATGGCTCAGGGGAATAAGCACTTCCCTGGCAAGCTCAAAGGCCTGAGTTCAATCCCTGGTTCTGAAAAAAAAAAAAAAAAAAAAGATGTGTGCTTAGCTTAGAGAAGCAGTGTAATTTTTTAAGAGAATACAAAATGGTAAAAGAAAAAGAAAAAACACCAGAAACAATACAAAATTTCACTAAACAAAATAATAGGAATTTGACAATTGTTGCATTACATAATATCTTCAGATTAGTTGTTTATATAAACATGCAAAATTGGGGGGAAGAATTTAAGCATTAATTGCTCCCTTCAGTAGAGCAGCAGAAATCAGCAGTATAATTATCCAAGCTAGCCTCCATATATACATAAATATATTTTCCCTTCTTTCTTTTATCCTTGTCTGCATTCCAGTTTTTCCTTCCTGTTGAGCAGATTCTCTCCCTTTCACAGTATCTATTATACCTTTCAGATTTTATTTACTCTTTCAGGTTCTCACACTGGTGAGACAATATGATGTGAGCACATGTGGGTCTCATTCACTTCACTTACCAGTATGGTCTCTAGATTCATCCGTTTACCTATAAAACTTCGAGTTTATCTTTTTTATAGCTGGGTAATGCTCCATTGGTAAAAATATCACAGTTTTTATCCATCCCTCGGTTGACGGGCTTTTGGATTTTTTCTAAGACTTAGCTAAGGCAAATTGTGCTGCTATAAATATGGGTGCACATGAATCACTGTGATATGATGTTTTCAGTTCATTTGGAAAAATAGCTAGGAGGGGAATATATGGCTTGCATGGGACCTCCAGTCCTAGCTTTTTTAGGGATCTCCACACTGATTTGTATAATGGTGGTACCAGTCCACACTCCCACCAATGGATACTGTAATTTTTAAACTTGTCTCATAAAAGGAGATTGATCAATAGGTGAGAAGTCAGAAATTAGATTCGAAGAGAAGGTACCATTGCACAGAAGGGCACCTACAGACAACAGTGAGGAACTGAATAGCTCCAAATGCTATGGCAAAGGATTTTTTAATATTTTCACTACAAAGAAATGATTAAATGTTCAGGAAGACAGGTACATTTAACTTGACATTACACAATGTGTTAATATGTTGAAATGTCACACAGTGGCCATTAATAAGAAATTTTGCTTTTATATATCAGTTTAAATAAGTTTAATCTAAATAAGTAAATAAAATAAATGTAGTACTTCTCTATTATCCACATCCTTGGGTGAAGTTCATAAACATACAGACTTCAAGAGCCAGCCAAATAGCTCAGTGGATTAAAGCACCTGCAAGCAGACACAGGAGCGGGGGCTTCAATCCCCAGGCCTGCCATGCTGGCCCTGCCCCCGAGGTGAGCTGAGACAGCAATTGAGACTGGATGTGGTGGCACATGCCTGTAATCCCAGCACTTGGGAGACTGTAAACAGGAGAATCACTACAAGTCTGATCTAGTAGTGAGACCCTGAACACCTTGTAGACCCTTCTTTAAAACACAGAAAAAATATATATGAGCATACAGACTTCAATTCCTGATATAAAAAAATACATTATGCGTAGTATTTTGTCATGGCCTTTATCTCTCATAGCAATCTAAGTAGTAGATAAAACAAAAGCTGCCATTTTCAGCTTTGTGATAAGAAACAGGCTTAGCAGGGCTGAACGGCATGCCTGGTCTAACAATTAGTGTTCAATACGGCCAAAAGCAGACTCATGTTTGCAATTGTCTCTAAACCTGAATTTGTACTTTTTTGTAAGTCAGTATGGCTTTGATGCTTTCTGCAAGTAGCATGATGCCCGAGTGTATCAAGAGCAGCCCCTTAACAGACCCCTGGCTTTAGACATGGTTCTTACAGCTGGGAGGTTAACCTAAGACCATCAGAGGTAGGGATCAAAGCACAGGTTCTAAAGTGTGAAAGTTGCAGAAAGTGAAGAAAAGGATAAAGAAGTAAAACTCAAGTTTGTGCTACTCCTCAAGGAGTGTTGCTGAAGCCCTGTCACATAATCGCTCTCTGCCAGCCTCACCTGCAGCCTCAGAATTACCCTGCAGTGTGTGTCTGGGGTTGAGGCTGTATTAAAAAGATCCAAGAACCTCGGGCACAAGGCTCAGCTTATTCCCATGACTGACAGCACCAGATCCTAGCTTACCCTTAGCAAAGGAACCACTTTCAGATACAGGGACAGGAAGCTGCAGAACAAATGTCACTAAGCCTGGAGTTGGGCATAATCGGCAGTGGCGATGAGGGACACTTACGCAGAGGGCCTGGCTTCACCTGAGTTGATCACCAGCCCTCTCCATGGATGTCAGAAAGGGCAGGCGCAACACATGTACCAACCGGCTATCTCTCCACAGCCTGTGGACACTAAATGAATTTTTGATGGATTGATCCAAGCACAAACATAAGAGCCCACAGGACAGTGTTTCCTGAATGCCATGTATTAAATTCAAACATGAGCTCCCGCAACCGAATTTGCTTTGTGGTCCGCTACAAGAATGCACCCAAGAAACAAAGATGCCAAGGAAGTGTCTCCTCCCTTCCGTGTTTTCTTTTGCAAACTTGTTCTTAAAAGAACAATTTTAAACTGGCTAAAAACCTCTAATTAGAACCAATTAGTGTTGAGTGCAATAAAAATTTGTCGCTGTCAGCAGTAAGAATTCCCCAGCATCCATTCACTGGGGACACAGTCACAGTGACTCCCAGCAGGATCTGTCTCTGTGTTGTAGGAAGTCAATGACTCCAGACAGGGCATACTTTGACCAGTAAATGGATTTTTCCCAATTATAAGCTCATTTTCAAAGATCTGTATCCACCACGGCTTGTTATGCAGAGATTGAGCCTTCACCATTCTTCCGTCTCCACCCCCACCCCATCCTGGGGGTTGAGCTCTGAGTCTCATGCATGCTAGGCAAGGGCTCCACCACTGAACACGTCTGCTCTACTTTAAGCCAAGGCCTCACTAAGAGGCTCAGGCTGGCCTCTCGCTTGCAGTCCTCCTGCCTCAGTCCTGCAAGGAGCTAGATTACAGGTGTGCACCACTACAGCAGGCTACATGATCAC
>NW_004524649.1:8101542-8141017 GCF_000260255.1 Octodon degus | reverse complement strand
CCATATTTTCCTATTGCATCTCATATTAATTCTAGTAATTCTGGATGGCACCCTCCAAATGATGTTCATTTTGGAAACTGAGGCACAGATCTTAAGCACCTGTTCAAGGTCACGCCATTACTAAGTGATACGGGCAGCTCCTAGAGCCCCTGTGGGAGACATTAGTCCAGGATTGGAGTGAGAGCAACAGGTGGAGTTGTGGTGGGAGGGCAAGTGTACTCTGGGGCAAGGTTGTGCTCTAGGCAAAGATGGTAAAGAAGGAGGTACTGCTACATTCAGAAGGTGCCCTGGGTTACTGACTTGGATGTTAGAGACTGGCACAGGGGGGTCATATTTTAAGAAGGGCTCACCCTAGAGGTGAGGCAGAAAAGGTATGGGCAGGCTGCCCAGAGAAAGGAGATGCAGAGACTTCGCAGGCAGGGGGAAGAGATAAGCAACTTCCTCATCACAGTCCAGGAGGATCGCTTCCCCAAGCCCAAGCCGCAGGTCCAGCCATGGCCCTTGGCCAGCACAGGACCTACAGCTGGTGGCATAGGAGCCTCTCACAGCTGCAGGGCCACAGAGGTTTACCCAGGACCTGCAGCATCCTTTCTAGAAGTGGCACCACGTCTGGCCTCCAGGCTCCTGCAAGGGCTGTCCACCTCTGCTCAGGGAGGGGTCTGTCCCTACACCCCACTCCAACCATGCTGCCCCCACAAAGGTGCACAGGATGCAGGAACAATGGGCAGGAGCTAGCACTGGCTCCCCATCACTGCTGTGGAAGGGGGAGAAGCGACTGCACCCCCAAGCCAGTAATAAAGCATTGACCTTGGGTGAGAAACCCAGTTCAGGAGCACCCCTCCTCCTGGGTGTCATGTGCTGAGCCTTCGAAGCATCCCTGTGGGCTTTCCCACCACCTCTTCTTCCTTCCAGCTGGCGTTGCTTTAAGAACATATTTAAAATGCCAAGCCAAGGACTGTCCAGGAAAACAAATTTGAGACGCATACAGACCTGCGCTAAGGGGCTATGTGTATTAGAATGGCCTGCCCTGGGCTTGGTGAGATTTTGCAAGACGTTTCCTTTTTCACAGAGTCAGTGTATTTATTCTGTGGTGAAGCATTTAATAATTACAGGCAGTATGTGAGCTCCGGGGATATATTTGAAACACAGTCAAGAAATTTGTAAACAGAGTATAATTTTCTCCTCGTTTGCAATCAGAGAAATCCATTTGGTTAAACAAAATAATAACCCAAATTGCAAAAAAAAAAAAAAAAAAAAGGTAGGAAATATCATACATTTAATGAGCATCAGTAATGAGAAGAGATAGCATTGATTGGCTGTGAGGCGTCAAGATCTAACAACTCAGCGTTTTGCTTGCTGGAATTCAGGAACTATTGATCGGCTGCTTGATGGATGGGTGGCCCTACCTTTTCAGCCGGGCCATGATGTTGAGCGGCCTTGACATCTGTCCATTTCGGCGCCGCCTGCTACTCACGAGGTCTGAGGCCCCTGTTTTGTCAATAGTCTTGCAGTCGTGCCCCACTGTAAGGCAGTGTTTCTATCTGTGGATCTGTATTCCTTGGCCGTGCTGCTGTCCATAAAATCGCTAGTGTGGAACACTTCCTGGATGGGCATTCCCTGCGGAAATGTCATCCCTGCCACAGGCAGTATTTATGGAGCGTTCCACATGCAGCACACTCTCTATTAGGCCCTAAAGAGTGAGAGATTCCAGATTAGATGGGATTCCTGGCTGTAAAAAAGTTTACTATAAATTCAGAAAGAGGGAAGACATTTATTGCTCAAGCAACCAAGATGAGGGGCAAGGAAGAAGGACAAATGGGTGCTAAAAAATATTTATCTCCACGGGAACTAATGTGATTGATGGTGGCATTAAACCTTCAGATAAGAAAGATTTCTGGGAATTAACTTTTTGTTCCTTATTAAAAGTCGTATTTCATTTTGAAGAACCTACACAACACGCTGTGGAAGAGTATGTGAGACAGAGACTCCCTGGCTTGCTCTTTCCAAGCTGATGTAAACTGACACTTTACCCTGGTGACACCTAATGGCTTAGGAAGAGATGAACACCTTTCCCTCGTGTCTTTATGGACTGATTCTGAAATCACCTCCTGGGTAATAAAATTCAGCTGGCTTTCAAGACCAATTCTAGCATTTTTTTAAGAGAGCTTCGAGATTCCCTTAAAGGTAGATATAGCTATTCAGAGACACTGGGGGGGGGGCCTATACTCTTTATTTTATTTTATTTCTAGTCCTCTATCTGCATTAGAGAAGTATTCATCATTGAAATTCCCCCCTTGGCTAAAAGACATAAGCATAATACAGATTTAAGAGGTTTATGAGGAAAATTATAAAGATTGTAAAAGAGTATAATAAACATGTTGGCACAATTTTCTTCATTGGAAGCTAATGCTGTGCATGCCTGATAAGGGAATTTCATGGTGTTTGAGGGGCAAAGGAATCTTTTCTCAAGAGAAAAAAATATAGTGAATAATGGAAGACAAGTACATCACGGGGATTGTTGGCTTGTGGATTGATTCCATAACCAGGGAGTCCTGAGTTAATGTCCCAGGCCAGAAAGTGGGAATGATTCTCCCACCCAGAAGGATTGACATGAGGATCAGAGAGACGGAGACGGAGTCCCTGGCACAGAGCAAGACGTGGGTAGGGTTGACGCTCCCGTGTGGAAGCCAGTGTGACGGTGACTCTAGCACGGTGATCTCTACAGGAACGAAGCCAAAGAGTCCCCCTCTACTTAGCCAAGTGATAAAAACTATGCAAAAGGAGTCAAAGGGCGTCCCAATCATCCGCCCGTCTCCTCACATGCAGCTATTCTCTCATCTGAGCTTTAGACAGAAACCAGACCTCTGGTTTGGGGTGTGGGGTTGGACTTTCTGACAAGAATCTGTGACTCTGCACTGCTGGTTGAAAAATGAGTTACATCCCAAGCTATCTTGCACATGTGGGACCAGGCCAATTGAGCAGGGAAATTGAAAAGCCTAAGGTCTGGCCTCCGGAGGTTGGGCGGGTGGTCCTCCCTGCTCTGCTGCAGAAGGCACTGGGCACTCACCAGAGGGCTGCTTCTACAGTCTGACCCATGCCCCATCCTAGCTCATCCTGCCTCCCCTCTTCATTCCTAGCCCCTCTCTTCTGAAACCCAAGGGCTCACTTTAGAGAGCTCATCGGGCATCAGCCAGCAAACACAGCTCATGCTAAACTAGCTGGGGAATTTTACATTTGGGCTCTGCTAGAACTCACACTGGAATTTCTGTCTCTAACGCTGTGGCTCAAAAGGCCCTTGGAAATAAGCGCAAGTCCATCATTCTTCAGAAATAGCAGAGGCGCGAGCCAGCACACACCTGCTCTATATTGGGCTACGTTTTTAGAGAATCCTGTGTGGTTTCTGCAGGAAGCTACTTCTGTTTCTAAAGCCGAGATCAAATGCTCAGGTGAAAAAGGGTCTCAGAAACCTCTTCAGGACAGAAGCAACCAGCAGGGAAGATCGGGGGCGTTGGGCTATGTGGACAAAAGACCAGGTGGCCCCAGACCGACACATCCCCAGCCAAGCCATTACAGAGAATCGACCACTTCCTGCTGACAGAACCTTACTCTCCTCCAAGCACTCCTGATGCTGGATCTAACTTGCCTTAATTTCCCGCAGCCACGGCACGAGATGCGCAGGGGAGGTTTCAGCCGCTGCCAACAACAATATCTGCGGGGTCGGGGTGGCATACAACTCCAAGGTCGCAGGTAAGAAGGCTGTGCCACGCCACTGCAAGAGTGAGAAAAGCTTTTAATTTTAACTTGTACAGCACTAGCAATGTATCTAATATTTTAAATTTAAGTATAAGATAAATATAGTAACACAGAGATCAGAAGCATATAGCCCAAGGATTTTCACAAATGCAATGGCCATTACACCAACAAGAACAAAATCTAATCAGACCCCCAAGTCATCCCTGGCCTGCTGTGAGTACCCATTCACCCAACAGCAGCTGTCTTACTGTAATAGCAAAAATTGGTCATTTCTAGTGTTTGGACTTTGGATAAATGGACTTACATGGTCAGTTCTTTTCTACATCAACATTTGACATAGTCATTTGACTATGACTCAAATAGAGATTTTAGAATATAACATGTGTATGCATGGTTTGTAAAGATACTCAGAGCCATTGAGACTGTTGTAAGTGGCAAATCGCATCTTCAGGAAGACCTAAACTACCTAGAACTTCCTCCAATGTTTCACTGTATCAGATATTAACAATTTCCTTTTCACAAGGAGTTTAGAAATGGGAGGGATGTGTCCCAGGACATTTAGAAGCTGGCACCACCACTAACCCAAAAAAAGTGAGGGGGTGGGGAGAGAGAGAGAGAGAGAGAGAGAGAGAGAGAGAGAGATTCATAAACTTTCAACAAGGTGCTGGAGAATGGACAAGTGTCTGGCCTGTTCCAAGTTTTGCATCAAATTCGTTCTTAATTTATTCAGGCTAAGTCACCCAACCTTGTTTTTCTTGTCTTTTTCTTGTCTTTTTTCTTTTCTTTTTTTTTTTTAACAACTCTCTTGATTTTTTTCCCCAGCAGTTTAAAGAAAACATAAACCTACTCTGTGCTGGCATTCCCATTTTCAAGGCCTAAATGAAACCAGGGTACCTTGTACCAGCCCAGTGTGAACAGCTCCCATTACCATCCTGAGACGGGTGCAGGAGGTCACAAGAGAACCCCCCTGGGGGTCTCCAAAACCTAGCCACAGGGAAGAAGCCTTTGTCCCCGGGGCCTCAGCTCTTTCGCTTTGTGGGCATCCACAGTGCAGCCTTGCGGTGGCAGCAGCTGCTCTGGCAGGGCAGAGCCAGGTTAAAGGTTCTCACGAAGGTGTTTCACAAGCCAAGTTCACCCCGGAGGGTGTCTGGGCCCAGGCAGCTTCTCACACACAGGACAGGACCAGAGGCCAACGGAAAATTCAAACCTAAATTTTTCATTTGTATGGTGGCTTTCAAAGTACGGTTGAAGTCTCCGCACACCCACAGTCTCTGCCTTTTTGGAACCAAAAGACTCGTGAGAGGCAAGTCAGAAGCAGCGCCCTGCTATCTGCGCAGAGTCCGTGTCCCCTGAGCTTCTTGTCTCTGGCTCTTCTCTGTTATTATTTGCGCTCCGGATACATCCGGGATGCCCACCAAATGAGCTGATTTTCCAGCTGAGCAGAGGCTGATGTCCCTGTACGTGCTAGGGACACCGCCTCCCCGGTCTCCTGTCCACACCCCCGGGGTCACAGTGAATTGCACCTGAAGCTGTGGCGCTCTGGAGAGCTGCTTAAGGATTGCAAACAAATCCAGAGACCCAGGCCCTTTACACATGTAGGCGGGACACGGTACTGTAGTTGCCAAGTCCGGCAGCTTGCTGGGCTAGGGAGACCTCGCGCGCCACCTCGTGGCCAACCTCTATCATTGTTCATCTCCGTGGGCAGGAAGGTGGAAGTCTTCCTAGAGTCTCTGTCCAGAAAGTTGGGTTAATGTGATCAGTGAATCCGTGTTCCCAGCGCCACGTCCCTGTGACTGCAGGCGCCCCCCTCGCTGTGGATGAACCCCCCCATATATACGTGTGCTCATATCTGGGTCAAGACCCGTAAGGATAAAAACTCCTAACAAACATAAATTAGAAAGCACCCCAATGTTCCGGAGGCCACTTCCTCTGCCCAGAACACCCCGAGTTTTTACCCAGCACCTTCAAGATTGAATGGTCCCATCACTCAGCCTCTAGATGTGGCAGGTGACAGCGTGGCAGACCCACGTGAGGACAATGACATGGTGAGGCCAGAGGCCAGAGGCCAGGAGCCAGAAGTAGCAAATGACTGGCCTTTCACTATTTTTATCAACCCATTCTTCTTGGCATTAACAGGCGCTCCCCAAGTACAGCATCTGTCCCCACATCTCCACAGTGGCAACCAAGCTCCCAGCACCTCCAGTCACAGCAATCCCATGGGTGGCACTGCAGGCGGAGCTTCTGCTTGGCTAGGAATCTCACCCAAAGGCTGCCCTCCCCACTGGGAGCCCAGCCAAGCTTGCTAGGGGATGATGTTTCCCTCACATCAATTCACAAGGACAGGCAAGAGCAGGGGCCACAGGACTATGGGGGACTCTCTGTGCACCATTTTCTTTTCCAGTAGTCAGGATTGAACCCTGGGTTTTGCAGAACCACATCGCCAGACCTTCTTAATCTACTTTGAGACAGGATCTCCCTGAGTTGCTTGGGTTGACCTCCAGCTTTTGATCCTCCTGCCTCAGCCTCCCAAGCAACTAGGATTACAGGCCTGCACCACTGCACACAGCCTGTTCATCCTTTGGGTCCTTGGCCTCCATAGTATGCACAGGGCATCTGAGACTGCCAGCTCTCCAACCACACCTAGGAGCCACACTCTTCTCCAGGCCCATGTCTCCTGAGAACTGGGAGCCAAAGCCCCATCCCCTGTCGCATCTGTCCACAGGTATCCGCATGCTGGACCAGCCCTTCATGACTGACGTCATCGAGGCCTCCTCCATCAGCCACATGCCCCAACTCATCGACATCTACAGCGCCAGCTGGGGCCCCACAGATAACGGCAAGACAGTGGATGGGCCCCGAGAGCTCACGCTGCAGGCCATGGCCGATGGTGTAAACAAGGTAAAGACATCCCTACCGCCACCAGACCCAGCCACTCAGGAGACAGGACAGATTTGGGGGAGACCTCACTATAGATGAAGAGGCAAGAACGGGCAGAGTGCTATGAGGGACAGAGCTGAGAGGCACACAGGACCTGACCTTGTGCAGAGGTAAGGGGAGAAGGGACAGCCAGGAGGAAGCAGTGTCAGCCCTCAGGGAGTGGGGACGCAGAGGCCATAGCTAAGAGTGCGGCCCCGATAAGAAGTGGGGTTCTCTAGGAACAGTTCTCAGTCCACCTGGAAAAGTACCTCTCACATTGTAGAATTCTTTCAAAGGCCTGAAGGGAAACCTACTACCTGATGCTCCCCTTCTGTTATGGGGTCAAATTGTGAACCCAGATATTTGCCCCAGCAGTCTTAGCTCTCGTATCTCAAATGGCAACCTCGTTTGGAAAGAGAGTCACTACAGCTGTAGGTAGCTAAGTGAGGCTATTACTGGAGTGTGAACCAATACGACAGATGTCCTCACCCACCCTAACCCAATAGAACTAGAACCCTTACTTCTAACAAAAAACAATGAGATGGGTCGCAGAAAGCCATATGCAAATAGAAATTACATGAAATATATGCCGACCAAGGGCTATGAAAGAGGTCACCAAGGCTGAGGTGGTGTGGAACAGGGGATCCAGCCCCGCTGGCATGCCGATCCCCGATGTTGGCCCAAGAGCCTCAAGGTAGTTCATTCCGGGTGTTCGTGTCACCAGGTTTGTGGCCCTAGAAAGCTAACAACTCCTTCCCATCTCAAGATGGACAGGCAGCCTCAGCACCATGGAAATGGGCTGGTCCACTCAAGGTCCACAGGCTGTCACCTGCCTTTCTCTTTCACACTCAAGGTGGTTGATCAGTGGATCTGGGTCAGTTTTCTCCCTCTCTTTAAGGGCCTTCCTCCATTTTTGACCTAGTTCCCTCCAAAGAGCAGCATGCAAAGATCTCTGATGGAACCCTGGGAGAGAGGGCTGTTCTTGAGTTAGAGATAATGCCATGCTCAAAATGGCTCCTGGAAACTCTCCCAGAAACCATCGCTCTTCCTCTTCCTGTGAGAGGCTTTACATGACCTGTGAAAA
This sequence comes from Octodon degus, assembly GCF_000260255.1. Taxonomy (NCBI): domain Eukaryota; kingdom Metazoa; phylum Chordata; class Mammalia; order Rodentia; family Octodontidae; genus Octodon; species Octodon degus. Next base: position 8,133,264 of record NW_004524649.1, on the reverse strand, counting down.
TGGCTCACTACTCTCTCAACCCAGAAAACCCCACAAAATCATGCAAATCAAGAGGCTCAAATCTTCGCGTTCACTTTAAGAACATGCATGAAACTGCCCAGGCCATCAAGGGTATGCATATCCAAAAGGCCACCAAGTATCTGAAGGATGTCACATTAAAGAAGCAATGTGAGTCATTCTGGCGTCACAATGGTGGAACTGGTAGGTGTGCCAGGCCAAACAGTGGGGCTGGACACAGGGTCGGTGGCCCAAAAAGAGTGCTGAAGTTTTGCTGCACATGCTTAAAAATGCAGAGAGTAATGCTGAGCTTAAGGGTTTAGATGTAGATTCTCTGGTTATTGAACATATCCAGGTGAACAAAGCACCCAAGATGCGCCGCCACACTTATAGAGCTCATGGCCGGATTAATCCATCCCTGAGCTCCCCCTGCCATACTGAGATGATCCTTACTGAAAAGGATCAAATTGTTCTGAACCAGAGGAAGAAGTTGCACAGAAGAAAAAGATATCCCAGAAGAAACTGAAGAAACAAAAACTTATGGCACGGGAATAAATTAAGCAGAAAATAAATGCAAATAAAATGTTTTTAAAAATGGCTCCTGGTGACATCACACCAGCACCTTGAGATTAGACACGGAAATTAGCAAACAACACAAATAAAAAACAGCTAGGCTCCATTGGAAAGCTGGTTGCTAAACACTTTGCAGAGTGGCCTGGCTGCTGTCAAACTGCAGCACTTGAATGCCCACATGTGCTGCTGCTGGTGAGGCCACGCAGCCTTCCCAGGGCTGGGAAATCCCTCTGAGATGGCAAGGGAAAGCACCGGAAACCCCAAGTATGAAGTTTCCCCGAAATGACCATTTTCCCATCCAGCTCTAAGCTACCCCAAGACAGTGGAGGAAACTTTCTAAGTATATCAGGATCTCGTACCTTGGGATACTTGCCTCTCTTGCCTCCCATCAAGGGCTGCAGAAACACATCCCTAGGAGTGGCAGAGAGTCCTTGGAGCAGACAGAATCAGGTCCTCGGAGAAGCGCTCATGACTCTGCCTGGACAGAGCCCACTTAGGAAATAATATCATGGGGTCTTACCTCAAGGCCATGGCAAATCAGCCCATCCAAGCCAGCCTGGGAGAGACACGGCAGTACATGAAGGGCGGCTAGCCATGAACAGTTGGGGTGCAGGAGGTGTTGCTGCTGCCCCTGCCAATGCCCGAACTCCTTAAGGCTGGAACCCTTGACACACAGGCAGCTCAACCCCTTGACTCACCATCCCTGTGTGGCTGGGGAGGAGAAATTACGGCCCAGGCTCAGAAGCAGGTGACAGTGGTGCTCTGGGGAGCAGGCAGCAGAGGCCTCCTCGCCCAGCAGACATGGATTTTCACTGCCAGGCATTTTTTGTCATTCAAAGTCATACCTGGCTCAGGCACTAGGTACCCTGTGCTCTACCCACACTTACACTGCAAATGACACAAGGCAGAGGTCCCTGTGTGGCGCGCATCTTTCTCCACAGCTTCTTCCTTCCCCCCACACACAAGGCAGCTCTGGTGCTCTATTCTTCTCTGCTGCATCCGCAGCCTCCCTGGCTGCCACCAAAATGTGCTTCTTCTGCAGAGCATGCCAAGCACGCTGAAATCTAAGAGGAAAATTGTTATGACTGATCTTCAGGCGACAGCCTGTAAATATTTTAGAAAAGAAAGTGCTCCTGATGAAAAATACATGAATTCTCATTTGGCTTTTCCCCGGGCTGTAGGAATGAGTTTTTCCTTGTTTCAGAGTGACACTTTTCGGACAATGTTGTAGAATCTTGTCACTGACGGTGTGTCACTCTTGAGCAAAGATTTCCTCTTGGTTATTTCAGCTGCTTTGTTGGTGCTGGAGAACGCTCTGATATGTAGCCTCCGCCTAAACAAAGGCATCTATAACGAATGTCACACAGAGGCGCCTCTTCTGCCTGTCCTTCAGTCTTAGCATCCTGCTCGTGTGTGTGTGTGTGTGTGTGTGTGTGTGTGTGTGTGTGTGTGTGTGTGTGTTTTAACCAATATGGCAGCAAGGAAAAAGGAAGAAGAAAAAGGCAAGGAGGAGAAGAGACCTCCACAGGGGACACGCTGTTGGGTTAGACCCCAGCATCCCCAGTTGCTTGGCCTGCCTCACACTGAACACCACGTGCCTGGCTCCTTAGAGCTCTGAGTTCCTGTCTCCCAGGGATGCTCAATAAGTATTTGGAGGAATCAGCAAGCAGCAAGCAAGGGGGAAAGGAAAGGAGGGAATCTTTTCACCTTGGCTTTTGGCAAAATTTTCTTCTTCAACTTAGAAGTCTACATATGGGGTTTCCTCCTAAAGCGTTTTTCACATGAGAAGTAGGAAGTGAAAAGACAGACTCGTGAATGGTCAGACAGCCCAGAGTTCACTTCCTTCTCACTTTGGGGTCTCCCAGAAATAGCCTTGAGCAAGGCCCAATAGACATGGCTGACACCCACTGCCGGCTCTGACGCAGTCTGAGCAAACCCAATCAGAGACAAAGTCGTCACTCTCAGGGATAAATAAAGCACCACAAGGTGTGCATCTGCTGTCAGGGGAAGGATATGACCCTAGAAGAGACTGATGGGACTGCAAAGCCACTGTGGGACCCTGCTGCTTACTTTGGGACCTCCTGTCTTGCCCAAACAGCACTGGGAACCTCAGAGGTGACGGGTGACTCCAGGTCCACTCATATCTGCAGGAAGCACAGCTATCCTGATGGCTCTCATGATGTCACCCCAGCCCCTGATTCCTCACTTTTTAGGGGCTCTACTACTGGGCAAATCTTAAGAATGAAGACAGGTCTACAGGGAACTTTCTGAAGTGTAGACAGGCGTGAATGAGAGTGGTTTCCTCTCCAGGAGATGGGCTCGTGAAGGACACAGCTCAAGCCCCAGGTCGCCAAGCTGGGATGTGTAGAGAAGGAGCCACTTGCCAGAAAGGGACCCTGGAAGCCACCATCCAGAAAGGAGGGGCCCAGGGCTGCCAGAGAGGCAGTGATTAATCAGGGCAAGCCAAGGACCCCCTGCTACCTTCTAAAATTTAATCAGCACGTGGGTCGGACACGAGGCAGCGGGTGCCAAGGCCCGGAGCAGGTGATGAAGGCCTCCTGCCAGGGAGCACGCAGGGACACATGACAGCCCTGATTTATGCTCTGCAGGCAGATGAAGGTTCTCAGGTGGAGCCTACAGCTCAATCACTGAGACAGCTGCTGCCGGGTGAATTCCACTTTTTGTTTCTGTCCTGAGGAAAGATGGGAGAAAAGGCTTCAGGTGACTACTCTGAGACCCGGCCAGCCCTCACTGCCCATGCTGGAATTCTGTAGTGCAAAGCCTCTTCTCATTGCTTCCCTCACTGAGTAATACATGTTGAAAGCTCCTCCGTGACTTTTCATGGCTGGAGAGATCCTTTCTCTTCAACACCGAGCACCATTCCATCACCTCTATGAACCATTCGCCGAGGAGGACATGTTGGTTGCTTCTGTCTCTGTCAGAGACATGAGCAAGGCTCCGCAAAACACCCACATTCAGGGGCTGTGCAAACCTAAATTGCCAACACCTGTGCATGCCTACCAAGTAACACAGCTTCTGCATCCCGTGGATCTCACTTCTCAGCTCTGACTTATCGTGATCCTCCTGTTTTCAGCCTCCCCAGCTCTGGGATTGCAGGCGTGCACCACCATGCCTGGTCTTTTTTTTTTTTTTTTTTTTAATTTAAAGAATGAATTTAATTAAGATGCCAAGAAAAGTTTTTGTTGCAAGCACAGTGAGCAGAAAGAGTTGTCTTCTCACAAAGTGGCCACAAAGTCTGCCATTAACTAAATCTCTTTGACAACCCTTCATTGGTTTAAAGCGCTCGAATGAGCTTCTGGCTATCAAGTGTACATCATTTCTGCCACGTGAGACATTTTCTTGGGAATATTCAGGTAATACTCCATGTAGCCTGAGAGGTCCTCAATGGTCACATCATCCACATAGACTCAAGCTTGCTCAGAACAGGAGCGGGGGGAGCCAGAGAACATCCTCGTGTGTAGTGACTGAGAGTAGTCTTCTAGTGTGGAAATTCACTCTGGGACCAGGGGAGGGACATTCTGCAGGCCTGAAAAGGAATACACTTTCCATGCCTGGTCTTGATGGCCAGCTCGGTGCATCCCCAGGGGCAGGGACAGCAAGCATGTGGTACCAGGGATCGAACTCCCATCCTGGAGCTTGCCTGAGCAGGCGCTTGATCTGCTGAGCTATCTCACCAACCCCATGTATTCATATGTCATCTGCCTATCTTTCACAGTGAAGTATCATTCCAGATCTCTTACACACTGATGGAAAGTAGAATCTCAGAAAAGAAAAATGGTGGGCCGGGGAGATGGCTCACGAATAAGCGCTTCCCTGGCAAGCGCAAGGGTCTGAGTTCAATCCCCGGTTCTGCCAAAAAAAGAAAAAAAGAAAAAAAAGAAAGGAAAAATGGTCGCTGGAAATCCTTTCTGGGGCTTGAAGACCTGTTAAGCCATTCTCAAGGTAGGAACACAAGGGCACCACTGGGAGGAAGACAGATTCAACTCAACCCATCATAAGGATATCAGACCACGCAAACTGAGGTACCACTTTGCCCACCAAATCAGTAAAACTTAAAAAAAAAAAATAGTAATTCTTAAATCTCATCCAGATGGACTGACAATGGACTTTTTTGCATTTCTGGTGAAAATATAAATTCTAACAATCTTCATAAAGGGGAATAATATGGCTATATAGGTTCATAATCTTCAAACATTCATTCTTTTTCATCTAAAATTCCATCTGTTGCAAATTCTGCCTCAGGAGATAAAGAGAGATGAAAAGACATTTATAAAATTATATTCATTTTAAACATAAAGCAGATTTTTTAAACCAGAATAACCTTTCATGTATACCTAAGAAAATGAGGAAATAAATTATGAGATGTTTACTTAATAAAACTAAAAACAACTATGCCATAGAACATTAACTCCATGAGAAAATGTTAGTTACTTAGCATTGGGTAAGAAACACACTTAAGTAGACCAAGTAACATGGATATATTTCATGACCCTAAATTCATTTTTCAGCTTGTTCTTAACTTCTGCATTTATATGTAAGGCTGGCATGAGTCCACAAAATGGCACTGGGAATTTGTTTATTCACAGAAGATTATAAAAGATTTTTATCTTTTTCCTCAGAGTCTCTATATTTTAGTTACTCTAAAATGAGTATGGTGTTCATAATAAAGAATAGAATAACTTTTTAAAGAATAGCACTGTTACATTAAGATAACTAAGTGACCAGAAAATAAAACTTTTTGTACCTGAGTGTTTTGTTGGTTTTTGTTTTGTTTTGTTTTGTTTTTTGTTTTGTTTTGTTTTATTTTGTTTTGTTTTTTGCAGTACCGGAGATTGAACTCAGGACCCTGATGCTTGCCAGGCAAGCACTTATTCTACTGAGCTATCTCCCCGGCCCATACCTGAGTGTTTAGGAAAGGGAGCCATCACCAGTTTCCACCAGGCACATGTACCCCTCAGCGCCCCCCCCCCCGGCCATAAGGCCTGCTCTGGTCACTAACTTGGCCACCACCCCATGGTTAGCAAGTAGAAGGAGCCCTTCCTGGTCCCCATTATGGCCCAGGAAGTTGATATTTGTAATCCCATGGAAAAGTTACTAGAATTCTAGCAAGTTTATTCCATTCTATCATTTTCAGTGCAACCTATGGCAAAAATAAAGATGTATGTATAGTTATGGGGAATGGGGGGGAATGGTCCTAAGTCCACCTACGATGATGAATAATCAAAACAAAAACCTTGGCCCGGGGTTATTAATTTGTGAATAAGGAGTGGCTTGAGGATGAGTGACTGTGAGAATGGCAGAAAGTAGGTGAGTGCCGTGAGCTGGGATGGGTGGGAGGCCTGAAGTCACCTGTGCAATCTGTGACGAGAATGAGATGCAGAAGGAGTAATCTGCATGTCAAGACTGAGGTAGTGTCTAATGTTTTGGGGTCAGTACTTCAGCTCTGATGTGTAATCTTTTATGCCCTGGGAGTCATAGCCGCTTATCTCGAGGCTGATCCCAGCCCCACGTGGAACACAGCTCTCCATCCCATCTCAGCTTACACAGTGTTCTTTGGGGAGCTAGGAGGGGTGGGGAAACACTGCCCTGTCCTCTTTGCTTCAGAGACTACGCTTCAGCACCTCAGCTGGACTGATTTGTGTTGCTCAAAGCCAATTGAAGGGACAAGGAAAACTCCTAGCCAGCCCTACACACATCAATAGATAGAAATAGGGCAGGTTCAGCCAAAATGGAGACAACTGCCCCTCCTTCAAGGAGATTCACCCAGGTGTTGCTCCACAATACAGGACAGACTAACTTCCCTGAGGTGGAGACAAAATGCTAGAGGTGCAGCGAGCTCCAAGACTGGAGTCCAGCTAGACCTTCACCTTGGCTCATGGTGAGAAATCTGTATCATAATTTTCCATGAAGAGCAAAATACAAAATCTGCATGAGTTTTTAAGCTATGAGTTTGTAAGAGCCACTTTGGGTTACACCCAGCAAGTGACTGGCAACAGCTGGGTGCTGCTGGCATTGCACAGGGTCATTCTCTAGTGGAGAGGACACTTGTAGACACTGTAAAGGTTCAGTAGCACCCCTGGCCTCTTCCCCTATGGTTCTTGTTACACACAGAGTTGTGAGGACCAAAATTATCTCCCTGAGAGCCAAAATGACCCCAGTTAAGACGCATCATGGTCAAACAGCATCAGTAGCACCTCCACATACACCCACAGACCCTGGGGCTGATCCCCAAAACTGCAAAGGAAAAAGAGGTGAAAGGAAAGGAAAGAAGAAAGGCAATCTGCACATGAAGAGTGCAGGTGGTCTGCCAGCCCACCCTGCAGACCAGGTCCTACCCTAGAGACCAGATCCAGCCCCTGCTCAAGATCTCAGAGTCCCTGATCTCTGGGCCACTTGCCATGTCCCTCTGGGGCTTGTGAGATTTCTTTCCCTCTTGCTCCTGGATAAATTCCCGCCTCCAGCTGCATGGTGTGGAGGCATCGGTGTGACTGAATCACAACTGATATGTGCATTAGATTTGTCAGTCAACGTGGGGAAAACTGATGTGTCTGGGGGCTGTTTTCCCAGCATAGAAGCTGTCTTTCCAGCTGGGTGTGGTGGCATATGACTATAATCCCAGCACTCAGGAGGCTGAGACAAAAGGATTGTTGCAAATTCAAGACCAGCCTGGGTTACAAGGGGAGCTGAAGGCCAGCTTGAACTGCATAATGCGACCCTGTCTCAGAAAAGACAGAAGAAACGAGGAGGAGGAGGAGGAGGAGGAGGAGGAGGAGAAAGAAAGAGCAAGCTGTCTTTCTGTGTGGTCAAGGCTTCCTTTGTCCCTCCAATGAGTCAAAGTCTCATCAATGCTTAGTTTGGAGGAGTCTTGTTTGTTTGGTTTTGTTTTCTGAAGTGTGAATTTTGTTCCCATTTCCCTTTTGGCGTGGCTACTGTACGTGGCACTGTGAGGAGAGAATGAGAAGCCTGTGACTCGACAGGTGCCAGAAGGGTGCAAGGCCGTCATCCTCACTTTCTCCCACTCTGTCCCCACCTGAGCCTCCTTTGCCTGTGGGTGCCAGGTGTTCTCACCAGGTTTCTGCCCACCCCCATTCAGGGATGATGGGACACAGTTGGGCAGAAGGGCATTGTTTTAATAGGAACATGTGACATGAGAGGAAGAGCCCCACCCTGGGGAGCTCTCAGTCCTCTCGAAGAGCCCCTACCTACTCATCTCTGGCCCACCATAAGAGCTTTCTCCTTACTGGATCTTCCTGCCAAGACACTAAGGACTCTTGGGTGCTAAAACCAACCCAGTCATTATAATTATTGCTTCATGTGTTCTCTCTCTCTCTCTCTCTCTCTCTCTCTCTCTCTCTCTCTCTCTCTCCCCCCTTTGGTACTTGGAATCAAACTCAGGACCTTGCACTTGCCAGGCAGGCACTATGCCACGAAGCTGTATTCCCAGCCCTGCTTCAATGTATTCTACCTGAATGATGAAGCCCAGTGACCCTAGAAACATGGTATCTAGTGGACAATTCTTCCAGGCCAACACGGAACTCTCAGAAGGGGACTGACAGTTGCTCTCTGTATATCAGAGAGCTAGGCGACATAACACACTGTTATGGCAAACTGTAAAGATACCATGTGACTTTGCCCACAGGTCCACCGGTCACCTGGGTCCTTCTGCTGATCTGAGCCAGCCTGGCCTGAACACAGCAAGCCTCACTGTTATTATCTGTGGTCAGCTGGAGGGCGGGGTCGAGGGCAGTCCTGCCTGGAGAAGCAGCACATCAGACTAGGCTGCATGTCCAGCATCAGACAGCATAGCACCTCAGGCTCTCTGCCACAGGACAGCAGCCTCTGAGAGAACAGAACGGGCAGGTTTCCTGAGACTTGGGCCAGGGATTCTGACTGTTCCTTCCCACCACACCGACTGTGGAGGTGACATTTTCTCTCTGTCCTGTGCTCTGATGGTGACTGCTGCTGCCAGAGCATCTCAGTAGTGTAGACTTACCAAGGACCTAGGATCATTCCCAGCTGATGCCTAGGTAACATGTATTGATTTAGCGACTCCATCAGTCACAGGCTAATTGACTCCCAGTCTTGTTAGCAGCAATCTCAGATACCGCTTCCTGTTGTCGGGAGGCGGGAGGAGCTGGGGTTCCTGGCCTCCCTCCCTCTTCCATCACCTCCATCCCACACCCCAACCCCGCTGCCTCCCAGGAGGAGGCTAGAGGCAGATGGCCGCATCCTGATTGTCGCTGTTCATAGGGGAAGGCTCCCCCAGGACAGGAAAAGGAAAGCAGAAGGGTAAAATCAGTGCGAAAGAGGTGACACTGGACAGTGCTAAGTGTGGTGTTTAGGACAAAGCTCGCCACCTGGAGCCAGGCACCATGCGGTCAGGACCACTGTCACGTCACTAAAGGTGTAACTCTCCAGCTGCTGTCTGTGACCCTGATTCTGTTAGACTTCCTAGGTACATGTGGCCTCCCTTGCACAGGTGACATGTCATGTAGTGCTGTATTTCACTGGAGTCTAGCATATGGCCCAGGTGGATAAAAAAAGAAAGAACTGCATATCTATACACACCTATAAGGTTCTATATATTTTAATTATATATATATATATATATATACATATATATGTTTGTTCATTTATTTTGGAGCAAAGATATATGTTTCATATTTATAATATCTACGTGTATATAAACATATATATCTTACATGTAACGAAGTACAGATACATATGTACACTTATATTTTTACTGAAATTGATAAATAAGGATAAGATCACAGTATTTATTAACTAAGCTCTAGGTTATCTTTCCTTTGCCTTTCTATATACTTTGGTTTTTTTTATCATAAGCATGTGCTATTCCACAGCCTTTTGAATAAGTGACTTATCTATAATTTTTTTTGGGGGGTGGAACTGGGGATTGAACTCAGGCCTTTGCGCTTGCCAGGGAAGGGCTTATTCTACTGAGCCATCTCCCCAGCCCTTCATCTGTAAATTTTAAGGAAATCTGTAAATTTTCAGTTTTTCTTGTCTCATTATTTTCATCTTAAATTATAAACCCAGGTGATTTTTATGGTGGATCTATCCTGAGAAAAAATTACACACCATGCCCCATGAAAATGGTATGATTTCTCATCCAATAAAAAATCCAGGGGCAGGAGAGATAGTTTGGCCGCATAAGCACCTGCCTGGCAAGCACAAAGGCCAGAGTTCGATCCCCAGTACCACATGCTGAGCCACCCCAGAACCAGGTGGTGCATGCCTGTGATCCCAGAGCTGAGGAGGCTGAGACAGAAGGATCACTATGAGTCTGAGCTGCGTAGTGAGACCCTGTACCAAATAAATAAATATTTTTTTTAAAAAAACAAGCAAATCCAACCATTTTTAGTTCAGTCGCTGAAGAAGCCCAAATCATGACCTCATGACCTGCCCTAAACAGGCCAACCCCTGGGATGAGAGGGTTAGTACCCCCCACAAGACAGGACGTGCCTGGACTGCAAACCACCCCCAGACCTCACTGGGATGGGCCCCCTCAGGATCTCCCCTGGGATGGACCCCTCCCACAGACCTCTTCTGGCCCGGGACAACCTCCCAACCGGGGCTGCCCTTGCTGGGCTCAGCAGCAGCATCTCTCCGCTGTCCAGGGCCGCGGAGGCAAGGGCAGTATCTACGTGTGGGCCTCTGGGGACGGTGGCAGCTATGATGACTGCAACTGTGACGGCTACGCCTCGAGCATGTGGACCATCTCCATCAACTCGGCCATCAACGACGGCAGGACGGCGCTGTACGATGAGAGCTGTTCGTCCACCTTGGCATCCACCTTCAGCAACGGGCGCAAGAGGAACCCCGAGGCAGGCGTGGTGAGCGTGGGCTCCCTGGGCCCTTCCCTGGCGGCCAGGCCCTGTTGGGGGTGAGGAGCAGCTCCCTTCCCTTCCTAGAGTTATGCAGGATCAGGGGACCCACTGTCCCTGTGCCTGGTGACACTTTGTGACCACATGGAGACTGACACCTGCCCTCTGAAGCAAGAGTCGCCACCACCTCTGCCCAGCTCAGTTTCTGGCCAGTGTTCTGTACACTGCTCTGGCTCAAAAGAGTGACAAACCTACTTTAGCAGTCAGTTGCCCCAGCACGTGACTTAGAAATAATCCTTGCAGAAGTTGGAATGTCACACCAGTACCCCTCAGCCAGACCCACACTCAGAGAGCAGTGACTAAAACACAGTACCCCAGATAAGCTTCTCTGGGTCCCCCAATCCTCCTAAAGCTGGGCAGAGCTGTGTGTCTTCTCATGGAGAGTTGTGATTCTGCTCATGTTTTAAAATCCATTCAGAGGCCCAGTCAGATAGGTCAATGGACTAAATCACCTGCTTAGGCAGGCACAGCGACCCAGGTTTTATCCCCTGAGTGCCATACCAGCCCCACCCCCGGGATGCACTGAATCTGGGCATGGTGGCACATGCCTGTAATCCCAGTGCTTGGGAGGCTAAAAACAGGAGGATCACTACGAGTCCAGTCCATGTAGTGAGACCCTGTAGACCCTGTACTAAATACATAAAAAATAAAAATAAAGTAAAATAAAATCCTTTCAAGGGGCTAGAGAGATAGCTCAGTGGTCTAAGCGCCTGCCTGGCAAGTGCAAGGACCTGGGTTCAGTCCCTGGTACTTCATGCTTTCCCAGCTCAAAAGCAGGTGTGGTGGTGCATACCTATAATCCCAGTGATGAGGAGGCTGAGACAGGAGAATCACTACGAGTCCAAGCTACATAACAAGACCCTATATCAAATAAATGCATTTTTTAATTTTTTTTAAATTTTATTTATTTGTGTGTGTGTGTGTGTGGCCAGCTCAGCCCACCAGGGGGCGGGGCTGGCTGGCATGTGGTGCTGGGGGATTGAAGTGCAGTCCCTGTGCTTTGCTAAGCTTGTTCTAAGTAAGTGCTTTAGACCACTGAGCCATCTCACCAGCCCACATTTTTTAATTTGAATAATAATAATAATATCCATTCATGGTTTTAACAATGAAAAAGTTAAGAATCATAGATGCAGGTTATGATTCTCTGATTTTCTTTTTTTTTTTTTTCAGAACTGGGGATTGAACTCAGGCCCTTGCACTTGCCAGGGAAGCACTTAATCCACTGAACCATCTCCCCGGCCCCGATTCTCTAATTTTCTAAGCAAAACATCTTCCCTGGGCAATCAGATATCATGGCCATTCCTGTTCTCAAGTCACTTGTAAAGTTAATGCTCTGGAGCCAGCACCAAGCCATGGTTCTACCCACACCTCCACTCCCAGAAGGCTGGCAGCATCAGCCACCTGGCAGACATGAAGGACAGGCAGGGAGGAGCTGGAAAGGGTCCTCCGCTCCTGTCAGCTTGCTCCTCCCACTAACAGCCACTCCCCACGCAGCCTCAGGAGTGACATTTCCATCTATGACTCTTTCTACTCAGGCTGGGGAGGAGCCTTCAATTTCTTGTGAGTAGTGTAGATTTGCCCCATGGATACCTCCAAACCTCCCTAACTCTTTCCTCAAGTGATAGGCACCCTTGAGACCCCTAGGTCAGAGGAGAAGGCAAGTTCCTGTGGTTGATATGTGACCTTCATGAAGCCCTAGGTCTTACAAACACTGACTTTTTCTCTTTGGAACTCCAGTGCAACAAATCTCACTCTGCCTTAATGAGGGGGAGGTAGTGACTCTTCACCTCATAGCACCTCCTTTCCAGATTAGGAAATAAATCCCTCTCACCTCTAATCAAAGAATACATTTGCTTCTCTGAGCAACTGAGTTACTTTTGGACACTATAATGATAATGGATTGTGTGTCTCTTTTTGCATGGGCTGCTAGGAAGCTCACTCAAGATAGGCACAAAGACGCTGACCTTATCATTACTTTCATCTTAATCTTCTTCCCAGGGAGGCACAGTTTAAATACAATACATAGTTGAGCCTCTGTTCCACATTGTTTGGGGATTCCCTCCTGACTTGATATCTCCTTTTCCAGGCCACCACAGACCTATACGGGAACTGCACCCTACGACATTCTGGGACATCAGCAGCAGCTCCTGAGGCAGCTGGGGTGTTCGCACTGGCTTTGGAGGCTAAGTATGTTTATGGCTCAGGGGCCTAAAGGGTGGTGTGACAGCCTGGGAGAGTCATGAACTCTGCAGGATATGTCTAATGTCCTGCAAGCCCCATGCCACACACACACACACACACACACACACACACACACACACACACACAGTGAAACTATTTCTTTAGAAGACTGCATGTGTCGACAGCTCCTTCAGACACCAAATAGGGGCTCAGCCATCTCCCTTTCTCTACCCTTTACCCTCCTCCACACTCCTTGGCCCTTCCATCAGGGCTATCCACAATCAGGCAAAAAAAACATCCCAGCACAAAGCTGTGTGTCTAGCGGGCTTTTCAGAACATCTGGCAGACAGGATGTGCTCACTCCAGACCCGCTCTCCTGTATGGCTATTTCACGTCTGTTTCCCTTTTTATTTTTTCCCACACTTTTTATTAGCATATATTGGCTGCACAGGTAACAGGTTGCAGTTCAGCATTTTTGCGCATGCACGTAACATGCTTTAATCGCACCCATCCCCCACCCCCTGGCCCTCTGCCTGGTTCCACCTGGTGGTTTTGTAGGACCTCTGTGTGTGTAATGCATCTCCATCACACTCATCCTTCCTCGTGTGCAGCCTGTTTTCACGTCTTAACATTGTCACAAGCTGGAGAAAATCACCCAGTGTAGACCAAGAAGTGGGCTTTCCTGGGAAAGATGAGGTCATTCCCTGGGTCTTGCCTCCCTTGGAGAAGCCACCTTGGCTCCTGCCGGACACACCTTGGACTGAGCATCAGGGTAGCTAACTGCACACTGCTGCACAGGTCCGTCAGTGAAGCCAGCAGCTGACCCTGTGTTCTAGGAATGAACACGTGGGCTTGGGACATGGCGCACGTGCTGTGAATGTCACCACTGACTGTGCAGGGGCCTTCCGAGCAGCAGCACCAGCAGCTTATAAGACATTTGTTTCAGAGTCTGGGAAGGGGATCTGGGTTTCCCACCCTGTCACAGTTGCTAGGCAACTGCACATCTGGCATCCATCTGCAGGCAGCCCGGCTTGTTCCACCCTAAGCAGGCAGTTCATGTTCCCATTCACAAAAGAGGCAAGATTCGCCTCCAAGAAGAGGAGGAGACTTGGGAAGACTACCAAGTCTGCACTCTGTGTTTGAGCATGCAAGCATAATTATCCTCTTGCAAATAAAACCCCTTGACACCCATCAAAACTTTCATTATTCTAGCAAAAGTCAGGTGAAAAATTGAGGACATGAAGAGAGGAACACTGGCCACAACTTACCAGTTGTGGACAAATACACCTGCCCTATGAAGAACAGAGCCTACATGTGGTATACATTTCCTGAAGATGGATTGGTTCATCTCAGGCCTGAGCAGGCTCTAGAGTCTGAGCAGGTCTCACTCACTCTCAGCACGCAGCACTTAATGTGAAGTCTTCTGGGTGTCTGACAAGAAAAAAATCACTTTCCCAGGCTTCTGGATTCCTAAGGAGATGCATGGTTCTGCACTGATTATTCACTGTAGTATATAAGCACTAACACACGTTTGCCTTCCAAGAAACCCCACCCAGTGGCTTCTTATTTCTCATTGGCTGGAACTGTCACGTGACCACCCCACACTGCAAAGGAAGCTGGGAAATATAGTTTTATAGCTGAACATATTGATCTTCTAAATAAAGAGCATTTGCTCTCCTGAGGTTTTGCTAATAAGGAAGGAAAGAAGTGTCTAACTGGGCAATCACCCATCTTTTCTGAGTCTCTATTGTCTCATCTGCAAAATTCTGAAAGATATATTGTCCCTCAGGTTCAAATGACTTCTTGGAATTTTGCGGCTCTGCTTCAAAAATATCACTTCCTTGGAATAAATTTTAAGTGTGATTATATCTGAAAAAAGAAAAAATGTTTATTTATATATGTTTAAATATCATAACCACATTGTATGCGATGGCATTATGTCTGTAATCCCAGCACTTGGGGGACTGAAGCAGAAAAAGCACCACAAGTTTGAGGCCAGCCTGGGATACAAAGTGAGACTTTGTCTCAAAAAAAAATATTACAACCAACACTTTTTTGGGAAATAGCATACATTCTCCTCTAACTTACTTAAATTCTTAATGCATGAGATTGACTTTACTATTGATAATAATAAACTTTTTATTGAGCGCCCACCTTGCACTCGGCACTTTACATGCGTGTTGTGCACTTGGCCCCACAGCAAACCTATGAAACTAGAGAACTCTTCATGGGTCAAAATAGTATCAAATGAGTTATGTTGTTCCCAATCCTTCAAACTGTTCCACTTCCAAGGAGAATAGTCTTTCAGGGTTTTGCCCATTTGCTTCATCACACCCCTCAATGTGAAACTGCGTGGAAGCCCAACACACGTGTGTGCGTATCCTCCATGTCAAAAATGCGAAAGCTGGAGGTCAGGATGTTAAAACAATGACCCAAGTTCACTGGGTTGGATGTGAATGCTACTGCAGCCAGGCTCCAGGGCTGGGAATTTTGCCCAGCGCAGCCACTGGATCTAGGAGAGATATTGCCACCAAGGAATCAAAAGCAAGCCCATAGCATGCAGACCTCTGGATCCTGCCATCACTATTTTTTAACTGTCCCAAGATGGTTCCAATGTGTGGCTGAGGTTGAGAGCCACTATCTTAGCCCAAAGCTCTTGAGGTCAGTGTGCAGAGGAAACAGCTGGGCAGGGCTCTGGCCATAAATTCTCAGATGTTGGCTGGGGAGGGCTGGGAGTGCACATTCATCACAGGGGCCTTGAGAACCAGAATGAGTCACCACTGAGCTCTCTTGGCCTCCTCAGATCTCACTCCATCTTCTCAGGTGCTCAGTACAGAGCTGTCCCCTTCCCCTTAGGCCACAGACTCCACAGAGGTGGGGCCTCCTTGTGACATCCTCAGAGTGAGTGCAGCACTGGGTAGGAAACACACAAGAGACTACTTGGATCTTTCACATGCAGCACCTGTTGGGCCAGCGAGATAGCTCAGCGGACTAAGTGCCAGCTTAGGCAAGTGCAGGGACCATTGTTCGATCCACAGCATCTCATGCTGCACCAGCCCACCCCCACATACGCTGAGCCACTGACCCATTCTGGGCATGGTGGCACGTGCCTGTAATCCCAGTGCTGGTGAGGCTGAAAACAGGTGGTTCACTATGAATCCGAGCTGCATCGTGAGACCCTGTACAAGATATATTAAAAAAAAAAAAAGCAGCACCTATCACAGGCTGTGTCTCACATTCCCAGCTGTCATGTAAAAAGGGAAGAATACCTCACAGTGATTGTCCTACCACCTCCAACACAGTGACCTTAGTATTACAGATGCTCTACATGTGCTTTTTAGTACTTAGCAAGTAATGGTGACATACCCACTTTTGCAGATTAGTGTATTCCATCCATTCTTAAATTGCTCAGAAGGGACAATTAGGAAGGACCCAATTTTACTTTTCAGACATATGCAAATGGCCAACCAAACAGTATTACATAGGGACCCTGTGGTAGAGGCTACACTCTGATTTATCTCAGAACTGAGAAGTTTCTCTCTCTCTCTCTCTCTCTCTCTCTCTCTCTCTCTCTCTCTCTCTCTCTCTCTCTCTCTCTCTCTCTCTCTCTCATCTCTATCTCTCTCCACTTCTCTTCCAAGAAGCTCAAAACTCAGGCCAGGTTCACAACAAACCTGAAGGATCACCCTCCTGCCAGCCAGCCCTTGTGTCCTTTAGATCCCCATGTGTCCACACCTTTGGGATTATAAAGTCATGACCCCATTCCAGCAGAACAGTGGCGCCTTTAGCCATAATCGGTTTCTAGAAGGTTTGCACCATTCTCTCAGGTCCTAAGGGACCATATGTCCCAGATAGGTTCTAAAGGGCCTCAAACAAGCATTGACCTTCCTTTGACCTTTCTCCTTAAAAGAAAGAGGTCTATGTTTCCAGTGCTTGTAGGTCACTGTGACAGCATCTCTGATTCAGAGCTTCAAACCAATGAACTCTGCATGTGTTGAAATTTTATCAAGTGAGTTATGTTGTTCCAAAACCTTTAAATTATTTGATTTCTAAAAAGAACAGCAATGCAGGGTTTTGCCAATTTTTGCTCCATTCCCCTCAATGAGAGATAAACTCCGCATGGAAGCCCAACACACGTGCGCACGCACCCTTGGGTCTCATGAGAAAATATCAAAGCAGAATACTATACACAATGCCCTATTATTATGTCCTATTTCATCTCATTTTTAATGATAGTTATACTCATAAAATCACTGGTTCTCAACCTTTCCTGCCCACTAGGATGATCTGGGAAATGTTAATCATTCCCAATAGTGAGGCCTCACTTCCTGAGGTCCTGATTTAATTGGTCTGGAGGTGGCAGAAGCAGGGGGATTTTCTGTCCTCACCCTGAGAAGATTTTAATGAGCAGCCCAGACAGATGCCCTGAGCAGTACATTCATGCCTCAGCCCACAAATGATCCGTGACTTGCGGTTGGAAACCAGTCACTGAGGAGTAAGACTCTAGTTAGTTTCCATGACAAGAGCTTCAGCAAGCAGATTGATTTGTGCTGAGGACTGTCCGGAGCACTGGGGATCTAATGATGCTGAGGATGTTGCCCATGCCCTGGAAGGCAACCATGTCATTTTGAAAAACAGAGCAGAACCATGTAAGCAGCAGTCAAGTCAGGATGCAAACACTGGCAGCTCAAAAGCCTCGAGGTCTCCTTTTAATCATGAGTCCTACAGCAAACCACAAACGCAACTCCCAATCACATGGATTCATTGTTCCTGTTTTTAAACTTTGCACCAATGGAATTGGATGGTGTGTTCTCTGGTTCTGCCCCCATTTCCCTTGCTGTAACAAAATGCCTGATGCTAGATACTTAGTAAAGACAAGCAGTTAGTTCACTGCTGTGGAGGCTGAAAGTGTAGGACTGGGCAGCATCCTGGGTTTGGCCCCTTGGCTAAGCCAGGTTACAGAGGATGGCATCATGGTAGATATGCAGGTGACACATGGGCACAGGCACATGACCAGACCAAAAGCCAGAGTTTGGGGGCGGTGTCTTGCACTTTCGTAACAATCCTCTCTTGAGGACTAATTGGTCTCCCAAGGACATCATAATTCCTCTGGAAGGCAGTGTCCCCAGGGACCCTGTCACCTCCCCATTTCTACCCATGAAACCTTCCACTGTCTGTCTACGTGGCCACTCTGGGGCCAAGTTTCTGGCACAGGCACCCCTGGGGGACACTCTCCCCATGTCCACACCACAGCCTGCTCTTCTTCAGTGTTTTCCATGGGCTGACACCGTCTAATGGAATGTGTCGATATTCCTTGGGATAATTATAACTTATTCACCCTCCTCGCTTTTCGGACTCCCACATTCTCTAGGCTGCCCATCGAATGGTTTGTTCCTTCTACTGTGGGTGGCATTTGTGGCCTTGCAGTGTGTGCAGCTGTGAGCGTGTCTGACAAAGACGCATATCTAGGGCGGATACAGAGGTAGGAATGAAAGTCCAGGCTGTGGACTCAGCGTACAGAAAGTGCTAGAAGACGCAGCTAGTAGTCCAGAGTGACCGAAGCTATTCACACACGGCCGCTGCCCTGCGCCTGTGTCAACGCTTGGTGTCACCCGTCTTCGTTTGAGCCAGTCCAGTGTTTGCGCATGCGCACATGCACACATGAGAATGTTCTTTTGAACAACAGTGTTCAACGGGAACGGCGAGAAGGTTTTTACTTTGACACAGAGAGTGGCTCTAACGGATGTATGCACCCCTCCTCCAAGTGGGAATGCACAAACGCTCTGCAGCCTCCCCAGGGCCTGTGTCCCGCGTGTCACCCCTCTTAGCTGTGTGTCTCCCTCCTCCTCTGCTGCTCCCCTGTCCTCATTCTCGCACTCTCTGCCTCCCGCACCCAGCCTGGAGCTGACCTGGCGCGACATGCAGCACCTCACGGTGCTCACCTCCAAACGCAACCAGCTCCACGACGAGGTGCACCAGTGGCGGCGCAACGGGGTCGGCCTGGAGTTCAATCATCTCTTCGGTTACGGGGTCCTGGATGCAGGCGCCATGGTGAAAATGGCCAAAGACTGGAAGACCGTGCCAGAGCGCTTCCACTGTGTGGGAGGCACCGTGCAGGACCCCGAGTAAGTGAGGGCAGCGCCCCTTTATCTCAGGGATCCGCCTTGTGTCTGGCGGTCTCCTGAGCTTGACCCAAGGTCTCTTCTGTCCTCGGTCTGGGATTCTCTACAGCTCTGCAGCTCTGTCAGTGCCACAGAACTGAGTTCGAATCCTGCCTTCACCACTCAGACGAGGCACCCTGCCCCGCCTTAGCTATGGGCCCCATTGTAGTACAGTGTTTTTATACTCAATAGATAAAAATGCATGGTATTACAGGCTTTAGTTAAAAGCTCTAGTGGCAGGTCTAGTGGCCCCAGTAATTCTAGAGTGGTAAAAACACTTGTAGTGATTAGGCTGAAATATGAAAATTCAGGCTGCTTGATAGCAAGGTTGAGGAAGTGCTAACATCATTCTGAGTTGAGGCCTGTATTCAGATCAAAAGAGGAGTCAAGTTTCTGTTCTGTGAAGTATGAGTGAAAAGTCTGTGACTGTTTAAGTTTTTTAAATTTTATTACAGCAAAAGACACATTAATGCCCCTCACAAGTCTCCTTTCATTCAAACACTCTGATGCCATCATTCTTGCCACTTTCTAGAGCAGCTCTGGAACTTCTGTCTGCTGAATGTCTTTAGTTTCCCTGCCATGGCTCTCTCAGTGTCCTGAACTGACTCAAAATGTTTTCCTTTCTTGGTCATTTTTTTTTTCTTTTTCATTTATGTATTTTTGGTACAGAGTCTCACTACACAGCTTGGACTCTTGGTGATCCTCCTGTTTTCAGCCTCCCCAGTGCTGGGATTACAGGTGTGCAGAGCAGGGCCTGCACAGATTCCAGGACCAGGATCGAACCCTGGTCCCTGCACTTGCCTAAGCAGGTGCTTAGTCCACTAAGCAATCTTGCCAGCCTCTTGGCCATTTTGACTGTGAGGAAAAGCCAAAAGTCACACAGTGCCAGGTCTGTGACTAAGGTGGGTGGGGACACAGCACCCTCTTGAAAGCCTGCTTTCCCGCTGGTGGGCACTCGGCAGTACCATTCACGTTAAAGACATTCATGAAATAATTAAGCACCTGCTTAGGCAAGCTCAGGGACCGGAGTTCCACCCTCAGTCCCACATGCTATGCAGGCCCTGCCCCTGGGGCACACTGAGTCGGCGACCAAGTTCAGGCGACCGGGCACATGCCTATAATCCCAGTGCTGGGGAGACTGCAAACAGGAGGATCACTACAAGTCTGAGCTGTTGAGCTGTGTAGGGAGACCCCATACCAAATACATAAAGGGGAGGGGAGAGACACTCATGAAGTAGGACTTCCAGAAGGCTTCAGAAAGTAGCAAGAATGATGGGATAAGTGTGATGAAAGCAAGGGGGAGGAGTTTGAAGGGAATTGGCGGCAATACGTCTTTTTTTTTTTTTTTTCAAAGCTTTATTCCAGAGATGCTCAGTCCTTCTTGGAAGCTGCCTTCCTCATGGCGGCCAGCACGTTGCTCAGCTCCTCACACTTCCTCTTGGCACAGATGCGCGTCCTCACCCTTTTCTTGATGAATTTGAGGATGCCTTTGTCCTTGGAGACCTTGAGCAGCTCCATGGTTCACCACTCATAGGGGGCGAAGCTGCACACCTCCTGAATCATGTCCTGCACGAACTTGGTGTGTTTGGTGAGGCATCCATGACAGGGGCTATGCCTCAGTTTGCTCACATTCTTAGTCACCTTGTGGCCCTTGTTGAGGCCATGGGATAGCGGAGGGCCACAGCTACTGTTCTTCAATGGTCCTATGGCGGAAGCGGCAATGTGTCTTTTGCTATTATAATTTTTTTAATTTAAACATTCATTATATATTTTGAACACACATTTTAGGTTATAAAAATTAAGACACAGAGTTTTTCCATCTAAACAACCACCCGAATGACCTAATATGTCCCAAAATAAAGCCTGGGGGACTTTTCCTAAAAAGCACTCCCCTAAGACCTCCAGAAAACCTGCCTAGTGGGTGTTCACCTTCCCCAAATCCCGAACTGCCCTGCCAGAGGGTCCATCGCTGTGGGCTTCTGAGGTCCTCTGGGAGTAACTGAGAAAGAGAGCTGAGACAGGAGCCGCTGTGCAGTGGAACTGGGGGGTTAAGCATCCCCATTAATAATATCCCACATTAATAAACCCCACATTAATAATATCCCTTGGTTGCTGCACACTGATCAGGCCCACAATCTCCCAAACAAGTAGATGGCGAAGACGTAAATAAATGAGACAAGTGGTATGATTTTAGGTCTCTAGGAAGATCACAAACTCTCTCACCGAATTTGAGATCCTCTAGATTCTGACAAAGAACTTCTCTGGGCGGCCTATATTTATTTGGTTTTCAAAAAAAGGAGGAAAGTCCTGAAGAAAACACAGGAATCTAGCAGGACTTTGGGAAATATTTTCTCAAGTAGTAAATAATGTCAATTAGCAGAACTATCTTATCTTTAGATTGACATTATTGTAGGAGTACAAAGCCTGCAGCTTCAGTTGGCTTTTTATTATTGGGGTTGGAAAAAAAATTAACTGAGATAAGGCCTCAGCCCTGGCCTTATCTTGTCCTTTGAGGCTTGCCAGCTTCACTGGTCATTACAGGCCTCAGTCAGGACCACAGACTCACAGAGGTCCACTTATTATGAGTCCTCAGCCCATCTCTAGGCAAGAGGCCTAGGCCTTGGGCAGTCTCACACAGAAACATGCAACACCAGTTGGTTAGTATTAAATCCTGCTCAGAGCCCCTTCATAGTGGTCTCCATCAGTTGAAGGCTCTGCTGTGTTCACAGTAGCTCACTTAACCCAAATTCCTGTGAAAGGGGCACCGCATCCAACACAAGGGAGGCAGAGAATCACCCTGGCCTGACTTCACAGAGAGTGACCCTGGCTGGCTGGTGTGGGGTCTGTCCCAGGGCCTCCTCCAAAAGTGCCAGACACTTAGACACCAGCACCTATGCTTTCAATGAAGGAGGAATGAAAGTGTTCAGCCAGCATCCCTGGGCACACAGAAGGGTTCAAAGTGCTGTCCACAGGCACGGTGGGCCAGCCACGAACTCAGAAGGGCCCAGGCCTGGATACACCCTGAGATCCTGGAATGGCCCTTGCAAGTGGCGGTGGAGTACAGAGGGTGGTGAGTGACAGGTTTGCGGGTTTCCTTAGCATTTACCTTCCCAGAGGAGTCAATTTGAAAAACAATTTTCCAAAGAAAACTTATCAAGAAAGTCGGCAAAGGATATTTGACTTAGCTCAAGGGGAGCTGCAGCCACTGCACCCTGCAACACCTGCCTTACAGGAGAGCAGAGCTACCAGGCCTGCCTGGCTGCCCAGCACCGAGCTCAGGCACACCCTGATTGGTCCTTCCTTAGCTCCTTAAGGCTGTGACCCTATAGGCTCTAATGCTGGTGAATTTGGAAATATGAAATGTGATCAAAGGGTTGGGGAGATAGCTCAGTAAAATAAGTGCTTGCCTGACAAGTACAAGGTCCTGAGTTCAATCCCCAGTACCACAAAAAAAAAAAATGATCAAAATATATGGCAATGTTATGTTTTTAAAATTTATTATGGTAAAAAGTCACATTGTCATTAACCCCCCTCAATATCTTTCCCCCCACTTAGAACACACTTGGCTACCCAAGGGAAAGGCTGGCTCACAGAAACATGGCCATGTCTCCTCACTTATTCACCAGATCTGGTTCTATGTGACTTCTAGCTCCTCCCCAAAGTCAAAGGGAGCTTGAAACATAAATGGTTTGAATGGATTCAGGACACGAGAGTATCCAGGACAGAACAATTAAAGACTTTCAGGAAAAAGGACTCTAGAGCTGCTTCAAAAAGTGGCAAGAAGGGTGGGATGAGTGTGTGTGAATCAAAGGAGAGTGAGTCAAAGGGGTTAATGGTGATGAGTCTCTCATTATAACAATTTTTTAAACATTTATCATATTTTGTGAACATACCTCTTACCTCTGTTTTGTGCTCCAGCATAGATGCCATGAAGGGGAGGGTGTTAGCATAGGCAGGGACCTGGGAAAGTGCACCTGGGCCATGTGCCCACCAGGCATTGTGCTTGGGGCTTGACACACAGTCTCACTTAACCTCACAAGATTGTTCACAATGCCAGTGAGACTTTCAGCTCCTAAATAATTTGCCCAAACTTCATGATCCTAAGCCTAAATGCAGAATTCTTATCCAGGTAAGTGGATTCCCGTAGGCAGGGCTCTTCTATCATCTACATGGTCCTCAGAGGTGGTGTACCTCAGATGTGAGCTCCCCACTGCCAGGACCTCCAAGCTTCTCACGTGGGAAGGAGGCCAGCTTAGGAGGACACTAGTGGGGGAACGTTGTAGGAGATGCTTAGGCCAAACCCCCAGGGGTTCCAAATCTGGGGTCAAAGACCTCCTCAAAGTGTCCTGACCTTTCACAGGACTGCCTTTCTCTAGGCTGCATTAAGGAAGGAAAGAAGGAAGGAAGGAAGGAAGGAAGGAAGGAAGGAAGGAAGGAAGGAAGGAAGGAAGGAAGGAAGGAGAAAAAAGGGAGGTTGGAGAGGGAAGAGAGGGAGACAAAAAGGAAGGAAACACTTCAACTTCTTTTAATGGGAGAACAAGTTAAGGACTCCCCAACCTGAAAATCAGAAATGCTCCAAAATTGTCTGAGCACCAGTGAGATGCCCCAGGCAGAGGGTTCTACACCTGACTTGTGCGATGGGCCTAGCTTGAACTGTCCAGGTGCACTGAACACCCTGAACACCTTATACTCGGGTGATGGGGATGAGGTATGTGTGAAACAGATGGTGCTGCATGTTTCCGCTTGGGACACAGGAGGGCTCATCTGTGTCCCAGCATACCTGGCACTTTATGAGAGAGAGAGAGAGACAGACAGACAGACAGACAGACAGACAGACACAGACAGAGACAGACAGAGACAGACAGAGACAGACAGGAGAGACAGAGAGAAGAAGGAAGGAAGGAAGGAAGGAAGGAAGGAAGGAAGGAAGGAAGGAAGGAAGAAAGGAAGGAAGGAAGGAGAAAAAAGGTTGGGAGGGGGAAGAGAGGGAGACAAAAAAGAAAGGAAACAAGGAAGGAAGGGGGAAAAAGAAAAAAGAGGGAAGGAAAGGGGGGGGGCGAGTGCCATCATAGACACGGAGGCTTAACCCAGCTTGGCACAAAGTGCCCTCGCACCGGCACTGAGCAGGGGGCCCCACCATCAATCATCAGTCCAGGACTCAGCCTGGCTCCCCGGCTGTGCTGCATGAAGGAGAAGGCTCTGGGTGTGAAAGGTGACGCCAAGGGGCCCCCAAGCAGCCTGCTGCCTCCCCTCTTCCGGGGCAGGTCCAAACCCCAAGCACTGCCCCCTCCCTCCTGGGGCTGCCTGCTAGGCCCTGCTGGTGCCTGCCCTGCCTGACCGCCTCCCCCTCTCTCCCTCCGCAGGAAGATCCCGCCCTCCGGCAAGCTGGTGCTCACACTCACCACTTCGGCCTGTGAGGGCAAAGAGAACTTCGTCCGCTACCTGGAGCACGTGCAGGCCGTCATCACGGTCAATGCCACCAGGCGAGGAGACCTGAACATCAACATGACGTCACCCATGGGCACCAAGTCCATTCTGCTGAGCCGGCGGCCCCGGGATGACGACTCCAAGGTGGGCTTCGACAAGTGGCCTTTCATGACCACCCACACGTGGGGGGAGGACGCCAGGGGCACCTGGACGCTGGAGCTGGGCTTCGTGGGCAGCTCGCCCCAGAAGGGGGTGCTCAAGGAGTGGACCCTCATGCTGCACGGCACGCAGAGCGCCCCGTACATCGACCAGGTGGTGCGGGATTACCAGTCCAAGCTGGCCATGTCCAAGAAACAGGAGCTGGAGGAGGAGTTGGACGAAGCCGTGGAGAGGAGCTTGAAGAGCATCCTCGGCAAGAACTGAGCCACGCAGCCTCCCTCCTCTGCCCTCAGCCCTGTGTCCCCTTCCACTTCGCTGCGTCCTGCCAAGCACCCAGCAATCACTGTCGCCCCACCCAGGCGACTCTGTCCTCCCGATCAGCAGCTTCACCCACTGTCCATGATTATTTTCGTTATGATGGAAGCAACCTCTATAATTATGATGGAAG
Source organism: Octodon degus (assembly GCF_000260255.1). NCBI lineage: Eukaryota > Metazoa > Chordata > Mammalia > Rodentia > Octodontidae > Octodon > Octodon degus. The sequence goes on along the minus strand of NW_004524649.1, from coordinate 8,108,392 downwards.
CCCCAAAGACAGCGTGCCCGCCAACATCTTCACCCCGTGTGTGTCTCTCCCTTCCTCATTCCTGTGGTTCCACTGAGTAGTGTCCTGTGAGCAAAGCTGGGATAGCGCCCCTCCCCCACACGTTTCACATCTGAGAGAAGGACACATGGAAAAAGCTACATTCAGGGAACCCAAGAACATTTGTTTGTGGCCTCCTCCGAGGAGTCACAAGAAAATCAGAGCTGACGGAGACAGCACATTCTGCAGCTTTCTTGGCGCAGGGAGGACCACAAACCCTTCCCACCAAGATGGCTGGAATCTAGAAAGATTTGTCAGGAAAGATTACATTGACACCATGAGAAGGATGCCGTCTGCAGAGAGCTTGAATCACTGAGCTGGGGAAAGAGATTCAAAAGCGAGAGCGTTGGGAATTTTTCCACGAGGGCCACCGCGGTAATTCACCGACTCAGCAGGCTGCTGTCTGTCGCCAGCTGCTCTGGGTGACAGTAAAATCTACAGAGGCAGCTCAAGTCCCGTTTGGATAGAGTCTGCCCCTCCCCCACCCCCGCAAACGCGGGGGTCCTCCCGTATCTACCCAAAAGAAAAAAATTAAGGCAGATCTGATGACACATCTGGGATGAATGCTTTGTTAGCTTTTAAAATAGAAATGTTCATTTTCCTAAGTCATTCTGAGATTCCTGATCTGATATCAGGGAAAGGAAAGATGAGTACTATTTTTTTGACAGCTTTACACAAACCTAGTCAGGGTTTGATCTCCTGAAAACATCACTGGAAAGAAACGCAGCCCTTCATGGGATGACTTGATTTCTGTGTGGAAGTGACCTCTGTCCTTCAAGGGGCCGCAAGGGCAAATGGCACCTTTGGAGATAGGACCTTCGCCATGCCAAGAGGCGCGGGCCTCTCACCCCAGGAGCTGGTGGAAGGAAGCAGGCAGCACCCCCCCCCCAGGAAAGCACACAGTTGCCGCGTCGGCAACTCAGAAACCCATGACAGCGTCTAGCGCACAACCCCACCGTTAGAGCCACCAAGCCCAAAACACACCACCTCATTGCTGAATAGTGGCCTCCGGTCATTTTGGTCCTTCCTGGGAGTTGGCCTCTCATGCCCAGCCCCAGCGCCCAGCTGTTCCCACGAAATAATTCTTTCTCAGCCACTCCCAGCCCCACCCTCCCACCCAGCCTAGAGTCCCCCTCAGTAAAGCCAGCAATGCGGGGCCCTGCTCTGTCCCCCCACAGTGGCAACCTGGAGAAAGAAACCTCACTGCTCTTTCCTCCCCTATACTGGCATGAATTTCTGCCTTCTCCAGCGCCTTGGGAATTCCTCCGCATCCTGCTTTGAAGTATGATACGACTTATGATTTTTTTAACAGAAATTTATTACTTGTTGCAAAGGTCTTTTTAAACCAGTTTAGATTTAAAGAGAAAATTAATGGAAATCATTGAAAATTCATTTCACATTAATGGTCTGAAAATAAACCAAAGGACATTATGTGTGCATGTATTACAGGTGCACACAGAAATATATATACATATGTAGACTATACACATGTGTGTATATATGTGTATATATACACTTGTATAAATGTACATACACACATATACCTGAAATGTGTGTGTGTATTTATTGAAGAAACAGACACCATATTCATCTCTAAAAGAATATTCAGAGAATACCAAGTTGATTTGGGCTGAAGAAAAAGGTCAGTGAAAATTCAGGTGAAAATGTTCAATTCCCATTATGTCACCTCTGTAATTTTGCAGCTCTCTGTATAAACATTAAATGTCTTATATAAGCAGCAAAAATATAAAATAGTTGTCCATATTTTCACAGTTGTGGTATAATTTATGAAATTAGAGAGTAACCTACCAGCTTCTTAATAGAAACAGCAAGTTTTGATATGAGTATACAGTATATAAAATATATATAGTCCTATATATAAATCTTTGGTCTCTATTTCATTTTTTGCAGCAGTATTAACACTAAACTATGTCCAGCTAGTGATGTTTTTATGATATCCCTGATGCTAGCACAAGAGACAGCTATTTATAGTCACTTATTTTAAAAAATGAAAATAAGTGAATAACAATTATTCAGGTTGTCATTGCTACTTCCTGTGACAAAATTTTATAAGCAAATTTAAAAAGATATGTTGTAAATTAGGAGACACAACAATAAAACATAACCTTCCAGAAATTCTGTGGGATGTACTATATCTTATTTGAAGACGTCCACCCATTAAAGGGGCAGGTAATGGAAAGCTGCCCAAGAGAAATCCAAAAAGCCTACTTGGGTGAAGGCATGAGACACATAATTAGCATATAAAGCATACACAAATAATGACCAACTGCAGCATTTTTCACACTCAGGTACTAGTAATGGGTTGTCAAATTCAGTTTAGGAAGTCGTTACCAGCATTTTCTTAATAGACTAGATTAGGAGGCTAGAGCAGAGTAGGCTAGGTGGTTCACATCAAAGATAAGTGTTGCTTCCTGGAATATCTGTTTCTAAGGTGTGCATGCCTCTGTGTGTGTGTGTGTGTGCACGTGCATGCATGCGTGTGCTCACACATGCACGCTAGCTCACATCATAAAACATATTTCTTATTGAGGGTCATGTCAAAATCTTTTAGAGTTACGCATGGTGTCATGAACTTATATCTCCAGCTACCCTAGAGGCAGACACAAGATTGCAACTTTGGGGCCAGTTTCAGCAAACTTGACCTTGTCTCAAGATAAAATAAGGAAGACTGGGGATGTAGATCCATTGTAGAGGACTTGCTTAGCACATTTTGAGGGCCTGGGTTCAACCCCCAACACTGCAAAACATAACAAAAGAAACCTTGCAGAACACCATTCCAGAATACATTAGCCAAGCTAGATCAAATTCTATTAGTTACAAATGACCTCAAAATTTCCGTGGTTTAAGGCCACAAAGGTTTGTTTATCATTCACACAAATTCTAAGGAAGCTCAGAGGTGACTTTCCAAGGTACTGAGTTCCCCAGGCAGAATCTATGTGGCTTCCAGCCTGTGGTTTGTGATTACAACTGAAGCTGCTCTGTAACCTGGGGCAGACTCTCACCTGCTCTTCCACATTCACCCTGAAGGGGATGGTGACCTTGCTTCAACACAGAGTAACTGGGAAGTGTGAGGTGACGGATGATACTTGGGGAGCACTTCTGTCTCTGCCCCAAAGTACTGGGCAGTGTCTTAAAACAGATTCTTAGATTCTGACCAACGTGGTGTATTAGTCACTTTGCTGTTGCTGGGACATAGTACCTGACACCCACAACTTAAAGGAGGAGAGGTTTCCTTTGGCTTGTGGTTTCAGCGGCCTCAGTACATGGCCAGCTGGCTCCAAGGCAGGAACTTCATGGTGGAAGGATGTGGAGAACCAAAGCTGCTGAGCTCACGGTGTTCAGAAACAGCAGGGGGAACAGTGCCTGGGGGGCGGGGAACACATAGACCTAAGGCCACACCTCCACGACCCTCCCAGACAGCCCCAGGAAGGTGTGCTACTAACCCACTAGGAGGCGCCCAAGTCAATCAAGTGGATAAATAAAGCATAACTGCCGCACATGGTGACCCCTCCTCATCCACCGCCTGGGAGCGCTGCCACAGACCAGCAGCGTGCGACACCATGGGACCACATGCCAGTCCAGAAGCATCTTGCCAGTTCACTGTAAAAACAATTTATAATTTTATTCTCTGATACAGTATTCATCAATTTCAATTATTAAAATCCTAAGAAGGACTTTGACTGAAAACAGCGAAGGGGACAGGTAAGCCCCAAAGTGGCTCAGAGACGCTTCTATTCAGTACTTAATTTCAGAGATGACATCCCAATTAAGCTTTTAAGTAAAAGTTCTTATGAAGTTCTTCATCATTATCATACTTAAAAATTAATGATAGGTTTTCGTGGGATCAATACATTCATTGAATAAAATGATTTTTTTAAAATACTTTAAGCAGCTTTGATATAGCGGGAAAAATGAAACTCCCAGCCTGAAAGGTACCTGGGAAGAGTTCATGTCCTCTAAAACCAAAGAATGAATTTTAGGAACAAATGGAGGTTATGAGCAGAATATATTTATTGGGGGAAAGAAAGCTCCTGTCCAAGAGAGGGACAGGAAGAGGGGCCTGAACAGGTGGTCCCCAGGAAGCTGTCTCTTCCAAGGGCTTTTATAGAATAAAGCCACGTGGGTCTAAAGTGGAGAACATGGGAACTCACTTAAGTGGGCATGAGATGGGACAAAACTACGGTCAACCAATCAGATTACAAGCACCATTACTCAGGTAAAATTGATTAAGCCCAGGATCAAATGGGAAAGCGAGTCACGTGGCAAGCAGGCACAAATATAGAACAGGACTTTGTCCAGTAGCTAGCCGGTAGTAGGTGGATTAGTGACTCTTCCCGCTTCCTCAAGGTGATGATCAATCCCAGATGCTTATCTTTAGGAGGTCAGCATCTGTTCCATCGTTGCTCTTTAGTCCTGGCCCACAGCAAGGGCATCCATCTCTCTCACAGTTGCAACGTATCTTGTTTTCCGTGCTGTCTCCTTGAGAGCCTGGCCCTGTCTGACTGCCTGTAGTATTTCTATCTAACTCAGCTGCCTGCAACAGCTTCATAGTTCTTACTGATCATCCAACAACAACTTTGTCTTTTATGTTATGCAAGATCCAGTGATAAATAAGAAATTCTTTGCATTTGTCAAGCTTATGTACTAGACAGGAGTGGGAACAAAATATAGTAATACACAAACGCAAATACGTAAGTGCAGCAGAGCTCATCCTATGAAACACAACAGAGACCTATTTACTCTTTTTTTTTAATCCTGTGTATACGCATATATATTTTCCCTTCTTTCTTTGCTTTTTTCCTCATCCTAATTGTTCCTTCCCTTCGAAGACCTTCTTTTCCTTTCATAGTAACCATTGTATCTTTCAGATTTTATTTACTTTTTCAGGTTCTTATAGTAGGGACACAATATGATATTTACAAATGCAGGTCTAGGGCTGGTGAGATGGCTCAGTGGTCTAAAGCACCTACTTAGAACAAGCTTAGCAAAGCACAGGGACCGCGGTTCAATCCCCCAGCACCACATGCCAGCCAGGGCCGCCCCCTGTTGGGCTGAGCTGGCCACACACACACACACACACACACACACACATAAATAAATAATTTTTTTTAAATGCAGGTGTATTTTATTTCACTTATGAGTATGGTCTCTAGTTGCATCCATTTACCTGTAAAATCCTCAGGTTTAGCTTTCTTTATAGCTTAATAATGTTCCACTGTATAAAAATACCACACCTTTTTTATCCATTCCTCAGTTGACAGGCATTTGGGTTGTTTCCAAGATTTAGTTATGACAAACTGCTGCTAAAAACATGGGTGCCCATATATCGTGTGGCAGGATAACTACACGAAAACCACACAGTGTAAATGATACACTGCAGGAAACAGGAAGATAGATCATTTGTAAATGAGAAGGAAATCAAGAGCCAGCGTGAAGAGGAAGGACGGGGAGGGGAAGGGGATCTGAAGAGAATTACAGTGCACTACCTACACGCACCAACCCCGCACAATGATGATCATTATATGCTGCAAATGTGTACTAATAAAATTTAGAGAGAGGAAGAAAGAAAGAGCAAAAGAAGGAAAGAAAAAACCTTGCAGTGCTTTATATTTAGGAAGAGACTACTGTTGAATTAAAGAAATTGTTGACCTCATAACCAGAGTAGGTCTTTAAAAGCAAAGAGTATAATTAGCTAGAAATTTCTAAAGATCAAGATGCAGAAGTTAGGGGCTGGTGAGATGGCTCAGTGGTCTAAAGCACCTACTTGGAACAAGCTTAGCAAAGCACAGGGACCGTGGTTCAATCCCCCAGCACCACAAGCCAACCAGCCCCGCTCCCTAGTGAGCTGAGCTGGCCACACACACACACACACACAATCACACAAATAAATAAATAAAGATGCAGAAGTTAGGGACAGTAGTAGAGGATTAGATTAAGTAGAGGTTAGAGGTCTAAGGGGTCAGGGGTATAGTTCAGTGGCACAGCACCTGCCTCACAAGCATGAGGTCCTGATTTCAATTCCGGGCCCCAAAAATTAAAAAAAGAGAATTCTAAAAGCTCTGGGAACTTGAAATACTATCATCTCTCTGGCTGGCTTGGTTGTAGCCAGCAGATGATTTTCTAGCTCCAAGGAAAGAATGGGTCACCAGAAAGGGCAGAAGGAAGGAGTCCACTCAGCAGTCGGGGAAGTTTGGGAAGGCAGTTAGTCAGGGGGTGAAAGTTGGCAGACAGAGGCAGCACACGGAACTCTGGTACCTGAAGAGGAAAAGTCTGTGATAGACATAAACAGAGGCTCTGGGTGAGACAACCCCACAGGATGTGTCATCTCCAGCAAAGCTCCAGACTGTGGCCACCCACAGCTCCCAGGAGATATAAGGCCATCCTAGGGGTTTACCCCCGCTTTGCACTGCAAATTAATCACCCAATACTGAGTTTTCCCATTAGTCTCTTGTGCAGGTCCTTGCACCCTTTCCTTGTGTTCAAAAGACTCTGATCAGATCCGGCTTCAGATTGGATTTATGAGGAACCAAGAATCCAAATCTGACCTGGGGTTCATTCTCTGAGCCAACGTGGCAGCTGTTTTTCTTTCTTTTTGAGGAATTTGTTTTCATTTTTTTTTCCAAAATTTTATTGATAAACAATGAGACAGTTTCAAATCAAATTGGAAGTACAGTTTCAACAAATAACACACTGCATATATTCTTCTTAGTGGTTAATTGCTGTACAAGATGCGGACTTGAGATCCTATTTACAAATAGAACAAATCATTCTA
>NW_004524649.1:8090153-8091754 GCF_000260255.1 Octodon degus | reverse complement strand
CTGGGGAGTGGTGGGGGGCGGCCCAAGGGGGTGGAGAGGGTCCGGCCCACGCTGCACCTGGGCTGGAACAGGTCCCGCCGGCGCAAGGTAGCAGGAAGCTCTCCAACCACTCACTGGACCTGGGCTAGGACTGGGTCTGGGGGTTCCCGGAACTCGGCAGAAATTCCTACTCGGGGCGTGGGGAGGTGCTGCGGAGTGGTGGGGGGGCAGTCCAAGAGGGTGGGAGAGGGTCCGGCCCACGCTGTGCCTGGACTGGGACAGGTCCCGCCGGCGCAAGGTAGCAGGAAGCTCTCCAAACACTCACTGGACCTGGGCTAGGAGTGGGTCTGGGGGTTCCCAGAACTCGGCAGAAATTCCTACCTGCTTTTATTTTTATAATTCTCACATGCAGTTCTGTAACATATAACAGAACACAAAACTATAGTACTATATAGTACAGTACAATGAGCAAAAATGACAATACTATATAAGCAAGGTGTACTGTATTTTTTAAAAGACATTGAAGGTCTATAAACAAGATGTGCAGAACTATACAAAAATAAGAGATGGGTTGTAAGTGCAAGTGGTGGGTTGCAAGTCCAAGCAGCTGTGAAACAGGTCGTTCAGTGAGGGATATCTGTACAATAAAGCTGAGCATGACAATCAGCACTGAGCTAGATGGTGAATTCCAGGCCAACATGAACTACAGAGTGAGGCTCCACCTCCAAAAGACCCTACCTACAATATATGCATTCACTAAATATGTTATAAAATTATTTCAGGAAAATATTTATAATATATCAAATTAAAAAGTAAATTCCAGGGACCAGGGAGATGGCTCAGTGGAATAAGTGCTTCCCTGGCAAGCGCAAGGGCCTCAGTTCAATCCCTGGTTCCGCAAAAAAAAAAAAAAAAAAAAAAGTAAATTCCCAAACAGGATTATGGAAAAGGCTCACTTGCCATCTTTATAAACTTAGGTACCTCCATGCCTACACCATGTGACTTGAGGAAGACTATTGAATTTGTCCGACTTTGATTATTGCTCAGTGGCAGAGATACAATTTTTATTTTCTTGTCTTTCTAGATTTTGCACTTTTCCTACAATATTCTCATATTACTTTTGTCATGAAAAGAAACCTCGGTGATGTTGAAAGGGCTCTTGGCAGAGGACATGTTAGAGTCCTTTGCTTTATGTACATGTTCTCCCCTGAGAAGTGGCATCTTGTCCCACTGGATAAACATTAAAATAGAGCAGGATGTGAGTGGGGCATGGGATGAGGGAACAAAACAAAGATCACTAGGAAACTGACCTCGCTATTACTCTGACATGTGAAAAGGTCCCTGACATCGTTTAGGAAGCACCAAAGATTTGCATCAGAGGATAACCTGGTTTGTTTTTGTTTTGCTTGTGGTCCTGGAGATAAAGCCCAGGGCTTTTGTACTCAGCCACACCCCCAGGCCCTTTTTAATTCTTTTGAAACAATTCAGGCCTCTAAATTGTCTAGGCTGGACTTAACCTTTTGATCCTCCTGCCTCACCCTCCCAGAGAGCTGGGATTACGGCCACCATGCCAGGTTCAAGGGATTTAAACTCTTTAAAAATATTACCTTTCTGAGACTCAC
>NW_004524649.1:8087836-8089888 GCF_000260255.1 Octodon degus | reverse complement strand
ATAATAACAAGATACAAAAATAAACTTTGCTTCCCTGGCAAGCGCAAGGGCCTGAGTTCAATTCCCGGTTCTGCCAAAAAAAATAAAAATAAAAATAGATAAACTTTGAGCTCAGAGGAATGCATCTGGCAACCTTCTGATTACTCTTTGAAAAAAGAATATAAGACCCCTGATGAGAAGCCCCTGACTAGTCACACACTGAGCAGAGAGGAGAAAATGGCTAAAATATGATACGTGACCTTCCTCATCTATACTTGTTTACTGACATTCTGGCAAAATGCTTAGGAGTGAGTTGGGTGGACCAAGGATGCCACAGCTTGTCCTCTGAGGAAACTGGGAGAGGCTGGGTGGTGATTCTGGTTAGATGGGTTGGCAGCTGTTTTTCTCTTAGAACTCAGAAAAAAAGGCACTGCGAATGGGCAGATAGAAGGACCTGGGGAGAAATGCACTGGCCAGAAAGGGCGATGACTCCTGCAGGTGAGCTCCCAGCACTAAGCCCTGTGCTCTGGGCTCCGGCCTGGAGGGAAGGCGATTAGAAATCTGAGTACAGAGTTTCCAGTATCAGAAGAGAACCCAAGGAGGCTGCCAGGTCCTCGCCTAATGTCAACTGTCACCAACTTCCACCAGGGACCTTCAAAGCCGTCTGCCTCCCCAACCCAGCAAGTTGCACCGTGTACTGTCCCAAAGCCATCCCTCTATCCTACCAAGACATCCCCTGGGCTTGTCCGAGCTGGATGTGAAGGCATACCTTTTCTTCTACTGGTCCCATGCCCTAAGACAGGCCACAGGTGACAGGAAAGCCAACTGGTAGATTCCTGTTTCTAGCATGAGTCTGAAGAGAAAGTGTGCTATTGAGAGCCCTGCAGAGTGGAGTCCCAGACCTGGGAATAAATCACTTACTGAATAAAGCCTAAGTCAGTGGGGCTTTTTATGCATTTATCCACACCTAGGCAAATGAAGCCAAGAATTGTTGGTCATTAAGGCGCCAAGTGCCAGGTGAGTTTGAGAGGCCTTCATGCACCATACTGCCCCAACCACAAACCCATGACAGGGAATTGTAGGGTAAACCTGACTCTAATGGTTGCTTGAAGATCTTTCCCTGAAGGATCCAGGTCAAGGACAGAACTGAATGTCACTTCCCAACAGGAGAACAGGAGGAATTCAGAAAGGACACCAGGTGAGATGTGACTTCCAAGGTACAAAATGGATTTCACAACAGACCCTGTTGCTCCGCCAAGGAGCCTGCAAACTTTAGCCCCTGAGCCAGATCCAGCCAACCTGGTTTGGGGTACAGCTATGTGGGAAGCAGCCAGGGTTGGGTGCTCAGGCACTGACAGCACTGTGTTCTGACAGCAGAGTTGAGGAGCTAGAGAAAGGATTGTGGGGCCTCCAGGGGAAAAGTCCCCATCCTCTGCTCCACTGTGTTGGCCCACCCTATTGTCACCTGAAGGTTTCACTGCTATCAAAAGCTAGCCACTCCATCTCTGGCAGTGGCCCTTGCGCTGGCACAGAGATGCACCAGGCCTCCTCTGTGGTGGGGATGGGGGGAAGGCAGACATCAAGGTACCTGAGAGATGATGCCTGTCGTCATAAGGCACCAAGGACCAGATGAGTTCTGCGGTGCCACCTTCCTTGGCGGGACAGATGGAAGCTGGAGAAGAGAGATCTCAGCTTCCTCATCTTTGGTTAGGACCATGTAAAGATGGGCTACTTAGACTCTTTGAAGGTCAGAGGAAGGAGCCCTAGTTGCCCACATGGTGGCCTGCCCACTCGCGCACCCTGTGTTGATGTGTGCCTCCCTGTCTCATGCATCAGTCCTCCAGTCAGGAGACAGAACCACCAGTGTGACCCTAACAGAACTGGAAATAACACCCCATAAACAGAATGCAAAGGTCTATTACTACAGGGTGACTCTGCCCCAATCCCCCAAATGAATGGATGGTGAATGGCTTAAATAAAAGAAACTAGTAGTATGTTTTTGGAGTTTCCAGGAAGGTCAGAGCTAGCTTTCTCTCTGTCTCTCTCTCTGTCTCTCTGTCTCTCTGTCTCTCT
>NW_004524649.1:8081195-8087651 GCF_000260255.1 Octodon degus | reverse complement strand
TCTCTCTCTCTCTCTCTCTCTCTCTCTGAAGAGCTCCATTAAACAGCCTGCATTAATTATTTGATCTTCAAACAAAGGAAGGGATACTGAGGCAAGACATGAACTAAGCAGGACCTTGGGAAGTTAGTTTAAAGACTTCTCCGAGCAGTGAATTTTGCCAATTAAGAGGACTGCTTGATTTCAAAGGTTCCGGAATAACTTTATTGCTCTGGAGTACAGGGTGTCAGGGGGCGTCAGCAGCCCATGTCCTCAGCTGCCTCATCTGTGGTGAGATCTTGGCTTCAGAATACCATGCATATGTTCTTTTCCAACACAGCCAGGGGTCCCTGTGTTCAGCAACTTAACCCTGTACAGCCTGTTCTCCAACATGCTACCTGGGTGTTAGTCAGCTTTCTGTGGTGGTAACAAAATACCTGTGGCAACAACTTAGAAGGAGAAAGGTTTAGCTCACCGTTTCAGCAGTTTCCATCCATGGGCAGCTAGCTCCATTGCTTTTAGGCTGATGGAAAAGCAGAACATCAAGACGAAAGAGCGTGGAAGAGGAAAACTGCCCACCCATGGCAACTCCAGAAGCAGAGAAAGAGACAGATCAAGAGAAAAAGGGCTAGGAACCACTCTCTCCACCGTCCACCCCCATGGTCCCTCCCTTCGTCCCGGCCCTGCCTCTTCTTCCCATCACCTCCTAATAAAGCCATTAAAGTATGACCTCACCAGCTGGGCATGGTGATGCATGCCTGTAACCCCAGCACTTGGGAGGCTGAGGCAGGAGGACCGTGTGAGGTTGAGGACAGCCTGGGCTACATAGCAGGACTGTCTCAAAACACAAAGCAAAACAAATACACAACAAAAAGATGATTGAGTCAGAGTCCTCAAGATCCAGTCACTTCCCCAGAAGCTTAGCAGGCAGCCACACCATTCATGTGAGTTTTGGGGGAATTTGTAATCCAAACCATAGCGCTTAGTTGATTCAAAGACAAAAGAAAACACATGTACCACACAGCTCAGGGAGTCTAAGGTGGTGGGAGCTGGTAGCTCTCGGGGAAGCTGCCCCATGTAGAGAGAGAACAGGCAGCACACTCCAGCCTATGGTGATATGCGGTGACCAGGCTTATGTTACTCATCAGGACCTGAAAGCTGGTAGGCTGTGCCTGAACAGGTGAAGGCAGAAGAGACTGCTGGAATCTATGCTGGTTCTGAGAGCCTGTTGGCCATCTGGATGGAGCCCAGGCTCTGAGGACAAAGGCCAGATGGTTCCTGCAAAGCTTCCCTCACTAGCACATGAGTCCACATAGTTTAACCTCATAAAAGCAATGTTTGGAGGTCTCAGGGCTGAGCGGATCCCAAGCTGAGAGAATGAGAAGACGCAGCGGCTGGGTGGGACTGGCCAGGGACCCTGGCGCTACTGGGCTGCTCTAGTCCACTGGAGCTCAGAAGCAGCCTGTTTCCTCCCTAAAGGGACCAGTTGGAATAACAATGTGTGATGGAAAATATAGTACATGTTTAAATAAAAAATTATTACCGTAAAAGTCACACTGCCATCAGCTCCTCCCCCAGAGCACCCATCCTCCTCCTCGTCCTCACACTTGGCTCACCATTCAGAAGTCCCCTTTCCTGAGTGTCAGGAAAGGTCCCTATTTGTCACCCTGTTTCCTTAGCCACACTGTCCTGGCCTGCCTCTGTGCCCTGAATTGATTCAAAACATTGACTTTCGTGGTCATTTCAGCTTTGGGGAAAAGCCAGCAGTCACACGGGGCCAGACCTGGTGAACAAGGCGGATGAGACACCGTTGTATTTTTACAAGCCTGTCTTCCATTGCATGGCCCTTGGCACCATCGTTCACCATGTTCTTAATCACACCACGAAAGGACACTCAGCAAAGGGGGCTGCCAGAATCACTTCGGGAAGTGGCCAGATGATGATGAGTGTGTTGGTAGCTAGAGGCACTACTTCAAGGGGACTGACGGCAAGGTGCCGCTTGCTATAGTAGCCTTCTTTTAAACTTTACTGTTCACTGTCATGTTTATCAGCCTGTGTCACACTGCCTGAGTCCCAGGAAGGTGGTCTAAGGAGCCAAGACCAGACCTCTCAGTGGGGCGCCAAGGCACCAATGTGGCACCGCTGTGGCCACTGCCTCAGACCAGTCCTGCAACTACAAAGAACAGAAAATACACACCTCACTCCCCAGGAAGGGCCGATGAAAGGCTGCTCCTCAGTTCAGGCTGCAGGCAACAGAAAGTGACAGGCCTGGGAGCTTGTAAGGAACAGAAAGTGATTTCCCACAGAAAACCAGAGGCCCAAGAGGATGATGACAAGGACAGCATTGGTGCCTGGGGAGGCCCAGGCTCTGGCTCAGGGGCCTCTTTCACAGGAGAACTGACCTTGTGCAGAGGACTGTACCCCATGACCCTTCACCTCCCAAAGGCTCCATATCCCAGTGCCCTGGGAGTGGGGGTGTCAGCAGATGAACCTGGGATGACACTAACTTTCAGTCTATAGCAGAAGCATCACCAGGGCCATGTGGACAGGAACAGAGCAAGGGGATGTAGGTGAGCAGCCCTTTCCTCCCCTCCACTCCTCTCCAGCAGCCTCCCACACCCTGTCCAGCCCTGTGCCGACCCACCCCATGCTTCAAGCCCCCAGGAGCAAGTCTGCAAGTCAGGGACCGGGCCAAGGCTGCAGATTCAGGGCCCCAAGCACCTAGAGGAGAAGGCAGGTTTGGATGGGGACAGGAGCTCGTAGAGCCAAGTGCACACTGGGCCACCAGAGAGTAGCTTCTCTGTCAACAATGAACCTCACTGGTGAAGGGATTGTTGGGGTGCCAGGGGTTCCAGGCCACAGAAACCAATGCTAACTCATGAAGCAGCATGCAGGAAGGAAAGCTAGAAGGAGAGCTGACCCAGGCCAGGCGCTGGAGCCCATGTGGGAACCTAGATGCACAGCAGAAACACACAGATGCCGCAAGGGACCCCTGCAGAGGGCCAGCTCAACACCATGGGTCTCCGTTTCCATGCTCATGGACCTCACATTCCCAGCCAAGGGCTGGGTGGGTCTGCCTGATGTAGTTCCTGACCAGCCTGAGGCCAGAGGACAGTACTTGTCTTCAGTGGCAGTGTAGTCAGGCTGCACCCAGGGAGGGACAGCTGCCTGCAGAGTGGCCCCAGAAGCTGAGTAGGGAACACAGCAAAAACCAAGCAACTGTGTCCAGCTGGGTCCCTACTCACCCACCCTACCCCACCCCCCACCAACCCCCACCCCGGTCTAGGAGTCAGCCATGAGTCAGAGGCTAAGGGCAAATGGTTTTGTCAAAAGGCAGTTGTGTACAGCAGAGCAGAATATAAGACAGGACAGGGAGCCCCATGGGGCACAGGGTTAAGTGGGCCTCTTCGTGGGCTTCAGGGCTCAAACCCCCAGGGATCGCCGCAAAGCATGCCGATGCTATCCTCCACCACAGGTACTTCCAAGGAGGGTAGGGAGCTGCATCTTTACTACCAGGTCCTGACCAGTTGGTTGAGGGCAACCTGGGGCGCTCAACTCCCCAGAAGCCCATGAGCCTAGGGTGTGCAGCAGGCGGCACAAAAGCTGAGCCCCTACAGGAAAAGCCTGGAGCTTGCGCAGAACTCAGCAGGGCCTGGGGCTTCTCCCACAGCCACTCCACCTTATCTCCCCTTCCCACCCCAGGAGCTTTGCACTTGCAGTTCCTTCTGCTCTCAGATCTGCACAGAAGGCCTTATATCCAACCCAGCTCACAAATCACCTCCATGGGGTCCTCCTTGGACCACCCCATCCAGAGTAGACTTGGTCCCTATTTGTCACCCTGTTTCCTTTCCTACCCCATAAGAACTCTAAGTTCCTTCATTTTCTTCTGACTTGGGCGTTTTCTTCCTCTTGCGCCAGAATGTCAGGTCTCCATGTGCAGGACCACGCCTGATTGTCCCTGCTGTCCTTCCAGTGTCCAGCACCATGCCTGACACATAACAGATCCCTCAACCATTTATCTTTGTTGATTGAATACAATAGAAAAATGACCTTTTATCTCAGCCTCTCTAACTACTGTGAACACACAGTCCCAAAATTAAAACAGACAAATGAGTAAAGGATATGCCGTGCTATTGATGTTGAATAGGACAAACACACCAGCCCGAATTCCTGCATCCCGGCATCCCATGGGAGTTCACCATTCTCAGCTATGCTTTTAAGTTATAAATATTTCAAACAGTGGGATAGAGCAGGGTCTCCATTCATGCTTTAGAAAGAACAACAGAAGTATACATACTTCTTTCTTGAAATCAAAGCCTCAAAGGAATTTAGAACAAGATGGTTCAAGGCCTTAAGTAGAAAGGACAGGTGACTCTGTTTAGCACTCTGCTATTCATAATGAAGAACCACAGCACTGCTGGCAGTACTGTCAATTTTCTCTCACAACCCGCAGTCACTTTCCCAGCTGCTTTCATTTAGGCCAATGCAATAATCTATCTTTGCAAATGGATAAGGGTCCCTGGTGCCTTCTGCAGCAGTTCCCAGAAGCAGCAGCAGCTTTTAACTGGTATCAGGTAAAACTGGCTTTTCACTGTCAGTAGGAACATGGATGCTCACATGCAACAAGCAGTTCTGTGGACCGAGGGTCAAGCTAGGGCAGGGTTCTTCCTGAGCAGGTACAAGGGCCTAGTCTCCATTCCCAGCACACAAAAAAAATGTTTTTGTAAAGATTCTGGTTTTGTGTCACTTTTGTTTCTTAGACTGTGGCACAGTAAAAACCTGGGTACCCCCATGTAACGAGGCTGTGGTCCCAACTGGAATCTTTGCCAAGAGCTCTCCTGGTACTATTTAAGAACTTTGGTAGGCTCTGGGCAGCCTGCCGGACTCTGCTAAGCTCTGACCTTCCTTAGCCCTCAGCGTGCAGGCGTGGAGCTTCTACTGGTGCCACTTGAGACTTTTAAGAACTTAGGAGAAGAGGAACCAAAATGACTACTATGTCAGAGAAGTCAAGCTTCCTTTCATTGACCACTCTAAAAATCACTCCTATATGAAGAACCAAGCACAGCTATAGAAGCAGGCGGGACCTACCAGACGGCCTTCGTGGGTATTCTGTGCCGCCAAGAATGTGACAACATGCAGTACCCCAAAAAGGACAGGGAGATCCATGTTCTGCTGTATGCATGCTGGAGTAGTAACTACCTGCAGGCAGCTGACCACAGCTGCATCTACGTCAACAAAAACATGCACCAAGTGAATGAACTAACTCAGATCATCGCTGATGTGTCCCAGGACCCCACCACGTTGCCTAAGGGAGGACCACCCATGTCAGAAGTGCAGTCACAAGGAGGTGCTGTTCTTCCACTCAGTGTCTGTGCCAAGGATGCTATGCGCTTGTACTATGTATTCACTGCCCCACACTGCAGTCACCACTGAAGTGAGTGACCCATCCCTCCTCCACCTGTAATGTCAAGTACTGTGAAAATTAAAAAAATATATTTTACATAAAAAAAAGAACTTAGGAGAACTCTGAGTGGCCTACAGGATGCAGGAGACCTGTGCTATGTGGGCCCAGTGGGAGCAGTTGTGGAGCTTTCCTGCCACCACTTAACTTTGGCAGAGCAAAAGGCAATCTCAATCCTCTAGCCCACCCAGAACAAATCCAGGAGACAAAGACATACTAGAACTTGGAAATCACACAACTGAAATCTCTGAAATGATAGCAACTGAAGTAAAGAAACAAGTCCATCAGGCTATAGAAGAAATAAGAGCAGAAATAATCTCTTACATCAAAATAGAAAGGACAATAATCGTGAAAGAATTGCTCAGCACAACTAAAGAAGACATAGATAGAAAAATAGAGGAGAATAAAAAAGTGATGGAAACACTGAATGAACAATACAGGAAAGAATTAGAATGCATGAAACAGATTCAAACAGATATCCAAAATTAAGAACTCCATTGAAAGCTGGAAGAACCGTTTGAATGAAATTGGACATAGACTTTTTGACCTCGAAGACATATCAGTTATAACCATCAATGTAAACGGCTTCAATTCACCAATCAAAAGAAACAGACTAGCAGAGTGGATTAAAAAACAAAATCTAACAATATGCTGCCTACAAGAAACACATTTAACTCAAAGGGAAATTTACAGAGTCAAAGGATGGAAAACAATCCTCCATGCCACAGGAAATCAGAAAAAATCAGGGGTAGCTATTCCAGTTGCTGACAATATCAACTTCAAACCAAAAATCATCCAAAGATATAAAGAAGGTTATAACATAATTGTTAACTGCAAGAGGAAGAGATAACAATTATAAATATATATGCAACCAATGTAGGAGCACCCACCTACATAAGACAAATTTTAACAGACATGAAAAAATCAAATAACCAATAATACAACAGCAATGGGGGATTTAACATGCCACTGTCACAAAGAGATAGATCAACTAGGCAAATAATCAGCAAAGAAATAAC
>NW_004524649.1:8079905-8080765 GCF_000260255.1 Octodon degus | reverse complement strand
AACAAGCCCAAATAAATATTCTTACACTGAACCTCAAGGTTCTAGAAAAAGAAGTGCAAGTCATGCCCAAAGCCAAAAAAAAGGCAGGAAATTACAAAGATCAGAGCAGAAATTAATGCACTGGAGACAAAGAAAACAATACAAAGAATAAATGAATCAAAGAGTTGGTTCTTTGAAAGAGTAAATAAAATTGATAAACCCCTAGCCAACCTAATCAAAAAAGGAAAGAAAAAACCCAAATTCATCCAATATAGAAAGAAAAGGGCAATGTCACTAAAGACCCTAAAGAAATTCAGAAGATCATCAATACTTACTTCCAAAATCTTTACTCTCACAGGGTGGAAAACAGAGAAAATGGACAGTTTCCTAGATACATAGGAAATGCCAAAGCTGAGTCAAGAAAATATACAAACTCTGAATAACCCAATAACAAGAAATGAAATTGAAAATGTAATTAAAAAAAAAAAAACTTACCAACAGAGAAAAGCCCAGGTCCTGATGGATTCACAGCAGAATTCTACAAGAAACTTAGAGAAAATTTTAATGACATTGAGTTTTCTCAAATTCTCCAATGAAATTGAAAGGAAAGCACTTCTCCCAAACTCATTCCTAGAGACAAGTATTACTCTGATTCCAAAACCAGAGAAAGATCCAACTAAAACAGAGTACTACAGGTCAATCTCTCTAATGAATATATATGCAAAAATCCTCAAGAAAATACTAGCAAACAGAATGCTGCAAATCATCAAGAAGATTATACATCATGACCAAGTGGGATTCATTCCAGGAATTCAGGGATGGTTCAACATACACAAATCCATAAATGTAATATACCACATCAACAGAACCAAGAACAAAAA
>NW_004524649.1:8075435-8079234 GCF_000260255.1 Octodon degus | reverse complement strand
GCTCAGTGGAGTAAGTGCTTCCCTGGCAATCACAAGAGCCTGAGTTCAGTCCCTGGTTCCACCAGAAAATGGAAAACTATTGCATGTTCCTGGATAAGGAGAATCAACATTGTGAGAATGGCCATACTCCCAAAATTTTTATACAAATTCAATGCAATCCCAATGAAAATACTATTAGTATACTTTATACTTCACAGAGCTAGAGAAAACTTTCCTCAAATTCATTTTGGACCATAAGAGATCCAGAATATCTAAAACAATCCTGGGAAACAAGGGAAAGGCAAGAGGTGTCACAATGCCTGGCCTAAAATTATACTGTCAAGCTACTGTAATAAAATCAGCATGGTACTAACACAGAGACAGGCCTGAGGATCAATGGAACAGATTAGAAGATGCAGATACAACTGCAAACTCACTTGGCCACCTTATCTTTGATAAAGGAGCCAAATAGACTCACTGAAAGAAAGATAGCCTCTTTAATAAATGGTGCTGGAAAAACTGGCTTTCCACATGCTGAAGGCTAAAACTAGACCCATGCCTATCATCATGCACAAAGCTACAGTCAAAACGGATCAAAGCAGCAACACTAAATCTTCTGGAGAAAAATGTAAGTAGAAATCTTAAAGACACAGGGTTAGGTAGAGTTCATAAACAAAAATCAAACTGCATGGAAAATACTTCAAAGAACTAACAGTGGGGAATCTCCTTTTTTTTTTGAAGTTTCTGCTCTTCAAAGGAAATCTCCAACAGAGTAAAAAGAAAACTCACACACTGGGAAAAAATTACAGCTGACTATCCCTCTAAAAAAGGCCTTCTATCTAGAACATATTAAAAATTAGAAAAAAATCAGGACCCGGAAATTCAAAGACCCAATCCATAAATGGGCATCTGAGATTAATATACACTTCTCAGAGGAAGAAATACAAATGGTAAGTAATTATATGAAAAAAAAATGTTCAGTATCATTGGTCATTCAAGGAATACAAATTAAAACAACAATGAGATCCCCTCACACCCCAGAAGGAATGGCTATCATCAAGAAGTCAGTCAACAAATGCTGGAGGGACTGTGGAGAAAAAGGAACCCTTCTACACTACTGGTGGGAGTGCAGACTGGTACAACCACTATGGAAATCAATGTGGACCTTCCTTCAAAAGCTAAGATTGGAGGTCTCATTCAAGCCAGCTATTCCTCTCCTAGGTATTTTTCCATTAAGAACTGAAAACCTCATACCACAGCGATGTATGTGTACCCATGTTCATAGCAGAGCAATTTGTCAGAGCTAAACTCTGGAAACAACCCAGATGCCCATCAACTGAAGAATGGATAAAAAAGATGTGATATTTTTACACAGTGGAGTATTATGCAGCTATAAAACAGGATAAATTTGTCAATAAATGGATGCAACTATATATACTAAGTGAAATAAATCAGACCTTCATGTGCAAACATCATGTTGTCTCCTCAGTATGAGAACCTGAAAGAGAAAAATGGAATCTGAAGGGGACAATAGTTACTGGGAAAAGGGAATGAACTTATTCAAGAGGAAACAGTTACTGAGTTGAGGAGAAGTTCAGGAGAGGGAGTGGGGGAAAGAGATTTATCTATGTATGTAAACTAGATGGTTTGGACAACTGTACTGTGCATTTCTGCTGGTCTATAGAATGAAGCAATTAATGCTTTAATTTGTTTTGTCTACTTCTTTCAATTATTTGTGATTTTTCTCTTCTAAATTGCTTATACATTTCTTTCTTTTTTCCTTTCTTCTTCCAATTTTATTTGCATATATCTGGTAATATAAATAACTGGTAGGGAGACAAGAGTATGCATAACAACAAGTACTGTGAAATTCATATCACTTTATTAAGTGAAATTCTATATCACTTGTAAATTTGTTTTAATTCTAATTTATAAAAATAATTATTAAAAATCTTTGCTAAATCTGAGAAACATCCACAAATGCTGACCAGCACACTGCAGGCTCTAAGTACGCTCATCAGACCAGTCCACTCACCTCCAACCCAGGAATTACACGGCAACATCCATGTTTGCTTTTGGAAACTGCTGCTCTGAGTGGAAAAATGGTAAGGGCTGCACCCCACAGCCTACATGGGGACAGAGAGCACTGTGCTCCACCTGCTTTAGTCCCCTGACCTTGCTCCTCCCACACACTTCCAAAGGCTGAAACCTGGACTTCTGTACTCATGGGCCTTGTGGGGTCCTGAGACTACACCTCCCACCTTGGCAGCCCCACACCTGAGCCCCACCACCCGCCTGGCACAGAGTGACCCTGAGGCATGTGCTCTCCAGTCCTCCAAGCAAAGTGATCTGGTGCCTCGCTTCTCCCTGCTGTTCCACAGGAACCCTGGCATTTGACCCTGTGCCAGCCTCGGGGGGATCCCAAGCTGTGCTGCATGGGTTCCTATGGAAATGGAGTGGAAGGGACCAAGGTCATCACAGGAATCTTTTCATGAAAATCCCAGACACCCTGACACAGAACATGCATGTGAAGAAGAGTGCAAGAACCATTCGTGGCCAAGGACCCAGCACCCTTGTCCTGAGCATTGTAACCCCCACTCCACCATGGCCCTGAGGGATGACACAGGCACAGGGTGCAAGCCAAGAAAATATTTTAATGCAAATTCCCTAACAATGCCAATGAATCATCCACAGTTAAAGCCACACGGGAACCTCACACTTACCACGCACCCTAAGATATCAAAGCAGCCCCCAGATGCCTCCCATGGAGCCCAGCTGTCCTAGGAGCCCTTCTCTTCTGATTTCTTATTTGCCTTCGTCTTCCCCACCATGGTCTCTACAACCACAGAGGTCTCCTCGTATGTCTCAATGCTCTCTGTTGAAATCTGCTCAATGGATTCCACCACCTCCACTTTCTTAAAAGCCATGGCCCTAGGAAGGCTCCTTTCTGGCCGGCCACGGCTCTTCCCCTCTGCTCCATCCTGAGAGGGCCGGGGCCCTGGAGGTGGGGGTGTAGACGGTTCCTCCGGTCCCGGGATGATCACAGGGCAGGGTCTCCTAGGGGTCTCCTCTTCCTTCTGGCCCTGACCCTTCACTCCAGGGCCTTTTGGTTCCTGGGGTCTTATCTCTTTCCCCTTGTCTACAGACTGCTGGTCACCTGTGTGCTCTCCTTCGTCCCCCTTGGGGCCTCCTGTTCCGTCCTCTGAAGGTGGTGTGGGCTGCTCAGGAGAGGGTTCCACGTGGCCGTCCCCATGCACAGAGCTATCCTCGATAGAAATCACCACCCTGCCTCTGGTGGGGATGGAGGAGGAGCAGAAGCCAGGATCCACATAGCTAGCGTCCCCCGTGACCAGCACATGGCGCCCTCTGGTGTAAAGCTCAGCAGGGGGCTCAGGCGTAGGCTCTTTGTGGGCCTTCACTCTCTCCTCAACCATCTTGCACAGTTTCCCAAAAGCTTTGCTAATCTGCCCCCCATCTGGCACATCCTCCGGACTCCCTTCCTGAGCTGAGGGGCCTGCTTCTCTGCCCCCTAACTCACGCTTGGATTCAGCCTTCTCTTTGGCAGCCCCCTGCCCCAGCATAGGGTCTTCCGGATCTTTTATGGGGGCATCATCCAGAATTTCATCTGCTTTGTCCTGAGCTGTGAGCTCCTTCCTCCTTGGAACGTTCTTGGGGAGGCCTCTTTGCCTCGGTTTAGCTGCAGTGATGTCCTGCACAGCCCTGGTGAGATCTGACCAAGAAACAAAGATAAAAACACAGGCAGTAACTCCAGTGTCACTGTCAATGAAAGATAATGAAAATGTATTGGCTGAAAACTATG
>NW_004524649.1:8073345-8074575 GCF_000260255.1 Octodon degus | reverse complement strand
TCTCTCCCCCACAACCCCCCCTCTGGTGGCTATGGAATGAGCACCTTTTCCTCCCTTCTCCATGCCCTTCCCCCATGCCACTCCTGCCATGGAGCCAGCCCACCATGGACTGAACTCACCGAGACTGCAAACCAAAGTAAGCCTCTCTTCCTTTAATCTGTGGGTGACACATATTTGTCCTAGAGATGAGAAATAGCTCATGCACCTCAGGACTAAGACTAGCAGAATGCCAACCCTCAGCATAGGCTGACCTACTGTGGGGCCAACTGGATCACCCCAAAAGGGCAGCAACAGTCAGGAAGCCAGACAGGGAAAGGGTCTGCAGAGCGGGACACATCAGAGGACAGCTGGTCGCAGAGGAGGGTGCTCTCCGAGCCAGCTGTGGAATCCAGGGCCTCTGCAGAGGAAAATGCAGGGCCCCCAGCTCCAAACACATTTCAGGACAGGGATAGCAGAGCACCAAGCCATGCTTTGAGGGTCTGAACAGGACCCTCTTGACTTTTCCTGTTTTTTTTCTCCAAGGAGGAACAAGCACTGGTGGGGATGGGCAGTATTACCTTTCCCGCCGGGTACCAGGCTGAGGGGGGTCCTGTGGCTCGGGGTGAGCAGGGTAACTGGCGTCTCCATGAAGGCGGAGCTCAGCCTGGTGGAAAGAAACAGAGGGTGGGGCCGCTTTTAAGTCCAGGCCGAAGGAGGCCTCACTGCATGAAAGCACTCCCGAACATCATCTGACTGCAAGCTGATGAACACTTAGGCATTTACACACAGGACAAGGACATAAATAATCATTCCTCTGAGCTTGAGCCCTGTACTGCAGAACAGTTATGGGGACACTGCAAGGGACACTTACAATGTAAAGGCTTGCTGCTTTGGGACGGTGGTTTCCTGATGGTTTTTGCTGTCAGGTTTACATTTTAATTAAAGGGCACCCAACCCAGGCTAAAGTATTTAGGGCCAAGAGGATAGGTAACTCAAACTTGTTTCAAAAAATGAGTCATATGTATACAGAGAGAAAGAAAAATGTCAAAGTAATTTTTTTTTCTTTAATTTTAGGACAGGGTCTATAGGGTCTTATGCATAGACGGGACTTGTAGTGATCCTCCTGTTTACAGCCTCCCAAGTGCTAGGATTACAGGCGCTTGCCACCACGCCCAGTCTCAATCACCATCTCAGCGTGCCCCAGGGGCGGGGCCAGCACAGCGGGCTGAGGGATTGATCTCCCAGGCCTGC
>NW_004524649.1:8071698-8073020 GCF_000260255.1 Octodon degus | reverse complement strand
GCTATTAGAAGAGTCCCACCCACCCATGAGAGCCCTGATAACTTTTAGGGATACCCTGCTCCCAAAACAACAATGTCCACAAGGTCATTTAAATGCAGTTCAAGGCTTGATTTCATAAAAGTGCTCGTACAGTGCTTGCAGGGACACAAATATAACAGGGAATTGTGCACAACTTGCTGACTGTAACCGTAGATAGGAAGGAAACCCTGCTCTCCCCACTGCACACTTGAGCACTTGCACCCCACCTGGAGGACAGGACGGAGGGAAGAGATGGCCCTTTGGGGTTTCCACAGGGGAGGAGGCTGCTTTTAACTCAAACCCAAAAAATCAGAGGGGCTGACCTGGAGCAGGACAGCCTCACCTCACCTGCTCTCCAAGCATGTGTGGTATGGATGTCAGCATCAGCTCGAGTGAAGGAATTTCCCACAGTCTCAGTAACTGGGGTCCAAGTAAGTCACAGCTCCGTGATGGAAAGACAGACGGTGCTGGGACAGCCAGGGGACCAGCACCAATCCCATTGAGCACTGCCAGACTGAGTGCCCCAGGCCAGTGGACACAGGCAGCCTTTTCCTGAGGCCATCTCTGATCCTGCTCTGGGGGGTCTCAAACACATGCTCATCACCCCCACCACCCCTTGGCTCCAAATCTACTGTCTCTGTCTAGTCCCCTAAGGCCCTGAGAGGTCAGGGATATCGTGTCCCTTCCCCACTACCTTCCCTCTGTGCAGAACCGTGCTCAGCCCACAGCAGGGCTCTATGGGAGGAGAACTGGCCCACAGGGACACAGGGCCCAGGCGGCCACCACACCTGTTGCCCTCGATCTCGAGGATGCGCTGGTAGCGGTCCAGCTCATTCTTCAGGGTCTGCTGGGCCACAGCCAGCTGCCGGCAGTCATACGAAGTCCTCTCGAGTGTCCGCTCGGCCTCCTCAATCTCCCTCCGCAGGCTGTCGATCTGCTCGTTGTACAGCTGGATCTCGTCGTCATAACACTCGTGGGCAGTCTTAATTGCCTGGTCCAGGGACGCGGTCTGCGGGCACAGACACTGGAAGGAACCCACTGCTCTCTCCGACATGGAATGGCTCTAGCGCTCCCGCCTTGGGGTGCAGACTACTTTTTTCAAAAATTTATTTAAGGGGCTGGTGAGATGGCTCAGTGGTCTAAAGCACCTACTTAGAACAAGCTTAGCAAAGCACAAGGACCGCGGTTCAATCCCCCAGCACCACATGCCAGCCAGCGCCGCCCCCTGGTGGGCTGAGCTGGCCACACACACACACACACACACACACAAATAAATAAAAAATGTTTTTAAAAAAATTTATTTA
>NW_004524649.1:8046336-8070433 GCF_000260255.1 Octodon degus | reverse complement strand
CGCTATTAACAAGCTCACTCTCTTTGGTTGCAACACTCTACAGCCTCATGCTCAAGTAGGACAGAAGTTGACACTCATGTCCTCAAACAAAAGGAAATAAGCAAAAAGCAGCACTTCCACCTGAAGCAACTGCAACATACCTGAGACCCACCCAGGGATGGAAAGACCCGGATTCTAACTCAGGGTCTGGGCGCGGGAGCAGAGTCTGCATCTCTAACCAGCACCCACAGGTGCTGACAGCAGGCCCTCAGCCACACGTGCACAGGCGTCTGCACTGCACCATGCAGCAGCCCCTACAGCCAGCTGCCTCCATTGCCACCCAATTCTTCCCTCCACAAGTCTGCACTGGGAACAATGACACCCATTTGGAAACTAGTCTTGCAAAAGTGCTCAGGAATATACCAGGGGAGTATGGGAGTATGGGGACCAGACAATTTGAGAGGATGTCTGTCCGGGGACTTATCAAGGCCCAGGAGTCCCGCGCACACAGAGAGGATCTTTCCAAAGAGAAGAGAGGCAGCATCATCGGTCTTTCACGACTACGCGCTGTTGTGCTAAACCTCGCCACTAGGTGGCGCAAGGAACTCGCGGTCTATCCCACTTTGAGCTTTGTGACTTTTTCCCTTGCCTGTCATAGAGGCACAGTCGGTGCCGGTCCCAGCTGCCTGACCTTTCACCTCTGCCTGCCAGGAGTGCCATCCACGGGGTCTTACTGCATCTACGTTTAGCTATCTCGGATAAGGGAGATTAAGATGGAGCAGCCACACTCCGGGCTGCTGAATCTTAGGGGTGCACCAAGAAACGGCACTTCTGAGCCGGTAGAGCCCTTCTACCCGCTCCCTGCACAAGCAACTGGCCAGCGGAGAGAAGCGTGACGCCTGACCAAGGCAGCCAGCCCAGCCGTTGGCTCACACGCGGAGTCCAGGGATCCGGCTCAGAGAGGTTAAATAACATGACCAGGACAAGGGTCACACTTCCTGCCCAGAACCTTCATACTTTATCACCTTCTGGAGTGCTCCTCTACTTTAATCATGACCACAAAAGTGATCAGGAGTAGCGCAGATTGAACTCTGGACCTTAAGCTTGCCAGGCACATGCGTATTCTACTGAGCTATCTCCCTGGCACTGAACAAGACATAATTTATTCTACGATGCAAGCATTAATGTAATTCTGAAACTGGGGAGGGTTTAGAAATAATAAATGTGTGGGTCAATATATGCCATAAACAAAAAATGAAAAATTTTTTTTTTCTGAACTAGTTTTCATTATGCAGTTAGGGCAGGCCTTCAATTCACTTTATAACCCAGGCTGGTCTCAGGCTCCCAATAGTCCTCCTGTCTCTGCTTCCTGAGTGCTGGGGTTACAGGCATGCACAAGGCCTGGCCAGAAATAAAAAATTTTATAAATAGTTTCAACCAATTAGATGGGACAAATATGTATTAATCATTATACTAATAAAACAACTGAAATTCTTTCCATTAATAAAAAGGTGATTTAACATTTGATCATTTATTAAGCCATCACATGCATAGAACAAGATAAAACACTTATAATCATGAACGTATGTAAAGAAGCACTGAAGAAACTCCAAAGCCCTGTCATAAAAAATCTCAACCTAGAAATAAGCATAGTCTAATTCATATAAGAAAGTTTATCTTCAACTTAGACATGCTGGCATCTGCCTGTAATACCAGCATTTGAGAGGGAGAGGTAGAAGGATCACCTTAAATTCAAGGTCATTGTGGGCTATTTGATGAGTTCTTCAAAAGGAGAAGGCTGCTGCCATTGCCCCATTGTGCAAACCTGGATTCTTTCACATGAAGGGCAAGAGTTTTGTAAGGATGCGCATGCTCACCTCTACTGTTAACATTTTACTCCAGTTGGGAGATAATACCACACACAAGAAAAAGACATAAAGGATGAACAAATTGAAAAAGAGTGACAAATTTTTCTTTGTTTGCAAATAAAAAAAAAAAAGAAAGAAAGAAAGAAACGGCACTTCTTTCCGTCTCCGGGATGCTGCTGGACCAGTGACATCACCACGGGTGCCCCTGCCACGGACAGGAGGGGCAGGCCCAGGTGTCCCTCACCTGCACCTCACTTCCAGTCACGCCCGGGCCTCTGCCCAATGCCTGCAACAGAATTCCCCTAACACTGGGAAGGCTGCCCCATCCCTACAAGCAAAGCCCAGCGGTGGACACCATGGCCGCCGTGCAGGGACCGCAAAGAGGATCAGGTGCAAAGGTTCCTCTCCGGAGCATCACTGGGAGATAGGAAATGCACACGTCCCCTTCCCCTCCCCCCACGGCACACCTACAGACTCTAACATTTGCATGGACTGGCCCCAACACAGCTCCCCTGAGAGCTAATTAGGGGGAACCTTGGCGAGGACCCACAATATTTCACACAGCACAGGGACTCCAGAGGTGATGGCCACGGTGCAGAATCTACTGGGCTCTCAGAGGGAAGCTGTGCTAAACTAACCCAGGAGCAGAAGCCAAGAAATCAGAGGGGAGCAGAATACATGACGTCAGGACAGACAAAGGGATGTCAGGACAGATGCTGCAGGCCCGGTGTCCCTGTAGGGATGGAGTGGAGGGGCTGGGCCAGGCCAAGGAAGGCCACAGCCACTGCCACAGCTCCAGCCTGAAGTACAGAACTGGGTGCCACTGATCACCCAACCACAGCCGCCAGACGTGGCCCTACTCAGCGGCCTGCACCTCTCTCCAGCTCTGTGACAACCACAGAGCCTGTGCGGGTCCCAACAGCTGCAGGGGAGCAGCAGTGGTCACCAAGGCAGCAAACCTGGGTCTCATGAGCTCCACCGGTAGATTCTGAGAGTGAATGAACCACCTCTCCCTACCTTCAGGATTCTTCTCGGAGGTTCAACCAACCAGAATAGAAAAGAAAAAAACTCCTTTTTACTGTATTTGTACTGAGTACATACAAATATTTTTTCTTCCTTCTTTTTTTTTTTTTTTTTTGGCTTTTTGAGACAGGGTCTTGCTATGTAGTACAGACTGGCCTTGACTCACCATGCAGCCCAGGCTGGCCTAAACTTTAGGAGATCCTCCTGCCTCAGCCTCTCAAGTGCAGGGATCCCAGGCACTTGAGATCCCAGTGCTACCATGCCCTGCCACTATTTTCTTGTCATGGCTTATTCCCTAAACAATGCAATAAAGCTGTTTACACAGCAACTATCCACCTGTATTGAGTACTTTAAGAAATCTAGAGGTGATTTCAGGTACACAGCAGGTGGTGCTTGGGTCATACGCAAATACAATAACATCACATCTTGGGAGCAGTACCCATGGAGGTCCGGGAGCCAAGACCCCTGACCACAAAAGCATGGACTGCCCCACTTTCCAAAGGCTCCACGGATGCCTTTCCCCTCTCCCCCTGCCCCACCTGCACTTGGTTCTTCTGGCTGGCCATGTGCCGAGCCGCCCTCTCAGGCATAGCGGGTGACTATCTGGGGAGGGTCTGGCCAGGGCCTGGTGACACCTTCAATGCCAGCCCAGAAGGGGAGGGTGAGGCCCTGCTTGGGCAGAGGACCCAGGGTGCATCAGAGTTCTCAGTGGGGACTCAGTGGCCACTGAGTGCACCTCACGTTCCCAGAACCCACATCCTCCATAATGCTTCCTGGAGCTACCAAGCACAGAACAGAGCAGGAGTCGGTCGGCCCAGAAACCGGAACCAGAAGCTCCATGTGGGCTGAGCCCCTCTCCACCCTCCACATCCAGAACAGGCGCTTCCCATGGTCGGCCCAGAAACCGGAACCAGAAGCTCCATGTGGGCTGAGCCCCTCTCTGCCCTCCACATCCAGGACAGGCGCTTCCCATGGCATCACGCCAGGCACAGAGAGGACACCCCTCATTCATGCCGCAGACCATGCGGGTCTCAGAGGCACCTGGGGGTGCTGGACAAAGCACACATGGATGTCCATGTTTAAAACGACTTCACAAGGCCCACCTGCCCTTCGCAGCTGCACTGCTGCGCTGCCTCTGCAGAGCTCAGCTGTCTCCTCTCCTGAGTGCTGTCATTTCCCCTGAATTCACTTTGCAGGGTTGTCCCCAAGAGGCAGAGGAGCGCCACCTCAGGGCGAGGGCCTGCGCCCACCTCTGCAGCCACCCGGCACACACAGAAAACACGGTGCACACTCTCTTCACACTGTACACACAGGGCACACACACCTGGCACTACACACATGGGGCATGCACACCCCTCACACTACACACACCGGACACTCACGTACCTCACACTGCACACACGGCGTGCTCACTGCACACATACCACACACTGGACACCTCATCCACACACATAACACATGATGCTAAACCCATTCTCTCATCACCCACAAACCCTCCCTTTGCTCCCTCTCTCCCTCCCTCAGGGCCTCACAGGAAAGCACAGTCAGTTTTGAGCCACCACTTTGTCTCCTAACAAGGATGAAACTCGATTTCTCCCACTGTGATCTCAGTTCAGGGACAGTTCCTGTCCCCAGGCCTGCAGCTGCCAGGCAGCTGGACACTGAGTTCCAGGCCCCCACTCAGGCACCATGGAAGGTGCAGGTCGCTGTGAAAGGCACCACCTCGGGTAAGGGAGACCGAGGCACGCCCCATCCACCCTGATGGAAGCACACTCATGTCTGACCTCAGGTGCAGGCCAAAGCCATGAGAGCTGCCAGCTGTGCAGTACAGGAGGCCGGATCAGGAAGGAAGAGGCCACTGAGCCTCAATTCTCAGGCTGAGGAAGAAGCCACCAACAAGGGCCACTACTCCTCTAAGGAGGCTTTGTCCAGCAAGTGCCCGGGCCTGGAACCTGACCTCGCATTGCCTCCTGGGAATCAAACATCACCCTGACTACTCCTCAGGCTGGGGTCACTTCAGAGGAGAAACCAGCCCTGAAGACAGACACAGGAAGCAAAACTGGACCAAGTGGGGTGCAAACCCAGCCCACCCCTCTATTCTGACATGCTTAGCCTGACACAATAAATCCACCAAGAAGCCCTGTAGCCAGCACCACAGAATGGACCTTACGTGTTCGGCTTTTTGCCTCCAAATGAGGCCTCCAACCTTCTGTGCCTAAGACTAAAGGACCAGGCTCTTCCCTCCTCCTGTGTGCCCAGGAAGGCAGGCCCAGTGTCCTGCCACCAGAACAGGGAGAGGAGAAGATGGCCTGCATACAGGGGCAAAAGTGAAGGTGAGTAGTCTGCCATCTGCTAATCAAGCTTTGAGGAAAGCCTCATCCTGTCCACTGAAATACATAGCAAATACATAAACCTGAGTGGCTGCTGACACTAAGACAGCTTCATCTGTGCAGGTAGAGGCACTGGGACGGCCTCGCCTTTAGCGGGAAGTGGACAGCAGGTGATTGCTGGAGCCATGGTGAACCCCAACCCTGCCTCCACTTGCCTGGGACTCCCCCAGGCTGGACCTAGAATGCCCCACATCTGGAACCGCAGGCAGGGAAAGCAGGGTGCTGCCACCTGCTCAGCATGCTGCTGCTGCTGGACACGGGTATGCTTGGTGAGTGACCGTTCAGAGCTGGGTGCCTGTGAACACCTGTGACCTTCAATAAAGTGCGTGAAGTTGACAGTTCCCTGTGAGGCACGCACCTGGGCCTGCAGCTCTGCCCGCTGCACCTGCAGGTGGGATAGCGCCTCCTGGCCCTCCTCCAGCTGGCTCTGCAGCGAGGCCACCTCGCGTTCTGTCAGGAGCTTCTCCTGCCAAAGAAGGCCACTTTCAGGTCACACAGGTAAAACCCCAGGGGGAAAAGGGCTTGTGACAGACACATGTCTCTGTCCCCCCAGGTCAGGTGTGGGGAGCCCCAGGCCCAGGGAATAATATCAGAAAGAAGGACCTGTCTGTGGGGGATGACACAGGTCAGCTGAGATCACAAAGGGTGACCCACAAAGGGACCAGATCCCTGTGAGAAGAGGAAGCAACACCCAGGGTGGCCATGCACATTCAAACCACAGTCACACTCACAGTGTCCCAAGAACAGCAAAACACAACAATGCCAAGGCTGACACAGCAAAGCAGCCAAGGATGCAAAGCAACAGGAAGTCCTATCCAACGCTGGGGCAGGGGCATGTCTGGCAGGACTGTCTGTCCCCCTGGGAACAACCTGGGGTTGGGTCCCCACCATATAGCACGTGACAATGGGAGCTTCCCAGAACAAAGGTGTTTTTTGGAGAGGCCCCATGACGAACTCCTGGTGGCTTTCTGAGAAGACCGATCAGAGGAGACACACACGCTCCCAGGGCCACCATGGGGCTCTGCCAACAGACATGGCCTGGACTCCAGAACCTCCAGCCTAAGTAACCTTCCTGTCCCACTTGCTCCACTGTGGAAGTGTGCTTTGGCAGCAAACACTGACTGCAGGAAAGCAGTCTGGGGGTTTCCTGTGGAGCACACAGAGGGAACAACTGAGACAAGCCACCTCAGAGGATGGGCAGGACGTCAATGGCCTCAGAGGTCAAAGCAGCAGCATCACAGGGCAAGCAAACAGACGAAATTTCAGAGTCAAAGCAATGTGGCTGTCTGACCCAGGATGCCCCAAGTTCAATGAGGTCTTGGGGTGTGAGGAAACAGTCCCCCAGGCAACCCAGGTGCTCACCTCCCTTATCCCATATGTGACAGCAGGCGCCTGAGGTGCAGCCTGGATGATCTGCTGCAGGACGCTGATGTAGGTCTGGATTTCCAGAAGATTCTATGGGGCAGGGAGAGCATTTGTGTGAGTCCAGGAATGGGTCTTTGACACCTTCTGCCTTGACCCCAATCAAGGTGGGGATGGGCTACCACTGACTGGCCCCAGCATGTGTCCGCCATGGGGTGGGCACTCCACATGTCCTTTGACCTTCACAAGAACAGTGGGACAGGTGGGTAAACTAAGGCACAGCTCATTTTGCCATTTCTCTTCAGCTACCTAGATGCTGGGCTGCTGTCTTCACTGAGAAAGCAGGACCACCGAGCCTGGAGGGATGAAGGACACCTGCCCAGGACAGCACTTCCCATTTGGCAGCCTCACTAAGCAGAGCCTGGCAGAATGTGAAAGTGTGGGCCAGGGAGATAGCTCAGTAGAATGAGCGCTTGCCTGGCAAGTGCAAGGGCCTGAGTTCAATCCCTGGATCTGCAAACAAACAAACAAACAAACAAACAAAAAAATGTCTCAGGCACGTCCTGCTGCAAAGCAGGGCTACCATCCAC
This sequence comes from Octodon degus, assembly GCF_000260255.1. Lineage (NCBI taxonomy): Eukaryota > Metazoa > Chordata > Mammalia > Rodentia > Octodontidae > Octodon > Octodon degus. The sequence continues at coordinate 8,063,221 of NW_004524649.1, read as the reverse complement.
AGGGTAGCCAGTCCCTTTCCTAGCCAGGATGCCTGTCCCCAGCTGTGAGTGACGACTGTTTAGCCAGCCTCAGTCACCTTGTCCAGGAAGCAACACGGCAGTTTCATCCCAGCATTGGCAGGACTAACACAGGACTCAGGAGCATGACCTGGGCTGCGGGGCAGCAAGGCTGGGCTCCCCCCACTCATGCCCTGGCTCCAAGCTGAGTCACCATCTCAGAAGTTGGAGAGTTGCCAGAGGGAAGGGAAGGCACTTCCGTGCAGAGCAAAACACACAGAGCTCGGCACAGGCAGCGCCCTCTCAAGCTCCCAGTGGCCCTGCCACCCACATGGCTTACTTCGGTTTCCCCAGGAGCAGACCCTGCGAGGAGGATCTGAGTGCACTTGGGTGATTTGGGGATGTGGCTGAGAAATATAGCCAGTAGGGGTGTGGGAAGAAGAGAGGGCAGGCGGTGAGGGTGTCACCAACCAGCCTCCGGTGGGCACCTGGCACTCTATTGGAGGAGCAGGACAGGGGGGACAAAAAGCCTCAAAGTTACTGCACAGAGGTGAGTGAGAGAGAGGGTGCTGGAGCAGGAGGTGGCTGAAATAGATGGTGAACGTTCAAACCTTTTATAGTTTATTACAGTAAAAGACACATCACCATGAGTCCACCTCAAAACCCTCCCCCTCCCCTCGGACACACGTATCCCACTGTTCTTGCCACTCTCTGCAGCAGCTCTGCGAGTCTTCTTTGATGAGTGTCTTTCCAAGGTGTGATGAAAACTACGGTCAATGCTGCTGCCAGGTTCCAGGTAACAGAAAGGCAGGCGCAGAAAAACAGGACCCTGTGTCCTCATCTACCTTATTCACTGGCTCTGGTGCTGTGCAACTTCTCGCTCCTCCCCAAGATCAAAATGACCAAGACCAGTTACTCAAGACACCCAGGCAGCCTCCACTGAGTAACTGAAAGCATTCATAAAAGAGCACATTCAGAAGTGCTTCAGAAAGTACCAAGAACAGGACGGGCCAGAGGCGGTGATGCCCTGCTGTAATCCCAGCACTCGGGAAGCAGAAGCAGGAGGATTGCCACGAGTTCGAGGCCAACCTGGTTACGCAGTTAAGTTCAAGGCTAGCCTGAACGACATGAGACTCTGTCTCAAAGAAACAGAAAGTGGCAAGAACAATGGGATAAGTGGGTTCACTTACAAAAGATCTGTCTTAATTAAGCTACAGCATCTACAACTACTCTCTGGTACAGTCTGTAGTATAACCCAGTAGTGGCGAACCTACGGCACACGTGCCACAGCAGGCTATTTGAATCACTGAAAGTTCCAGAAGGGTTTGCCACCACTGGTACAGTTATGAGTCATAATACAAATAGGCAACTTTTTTCAGCCCAAAAAATGTAGAAGTGCAGAACATACACAAATCTATGTATAGTGCTACAGCTCTTCGCATTTTACCAGGTGCTTCGTCTCCCATTCTCTCCGGTCTCCTCCCACTCCCCAGCCTTAGAGGCCTGGCTGTGGGAGCCTCAAAAAATAAAATCCTGGAGCTGTGGAACCAGGTGTGTGGCCCAACCTCTCTAGGCCACTTCTTCCTCCTCCTGTGCAACACCAGCCTCCCCTTCCCAGACAGCGGTTGGGGCCCTAGGGGCACAGAGCCAGGGTGCCTCCTCCTGCACCCAGTTTCTGTACCTGAGGGCTCCTTCCAGCAGCTGAAGCTGCCCTGTCCCACGGGGAGGCCCTGGGGACCCTCTGTCACTGGGAGCAGCCTCAGCGGGGGTTACAGGAACTCACAGGTACCCACTCCCAACATCATAACACCAAGGCACCTACCTGCCTACTCCCCCGTGTGCCTAGCTCAGGGAGTGTGGCCAGTAACCGGCCTGTCCCCTCGGCCCAGCCTGGTTTGCCTCAGAGGAAAACCCACCAAAGGTGGCCACTGACTTTCAGCCACAAGCATCTGGGCCCATACAGTGAGCCCAAGCTGGGGAAGGGCAGCGGGGCATCGCACTTACCTTTTTGTTCCTGTCCTTAGCTGCGCTGATATCATCCTGCAGGAACTGGGCCTCGAGCTGAAGGCGCAGGTTACGCAACAAGGCTTCATCGGCTTCCTGCAAGGAGAAACAGTCACGCACCGGGGGGGCAGGTGCTGTGGGGCATCAGGAGGAGTGCAAAGTCAGCCAGGTGGGGAGCACGCAGACCACCAGGAAGGCAGGCTCCTGATCATTCAAGGATCTGCAAGGAGACCTGCAACTCTGCTCCAGCAAAGAATCAGCTCAGCCATTAGACCTGGCATAGAACAGCGGTCCCCATGAGGGTGACTCCCCCCTCAGCAACATGCAGCAATGTCTGGAGACGGTTTTCATGTCACAGCTTGAATGGTGGGGTACTTCCCTTCATATCTAGTGGGCATAGTCAGGGAGATGGCCAAATACACAATATGTGTGTAATCACACACACGCGCGCGTGCACACATATACACGTGCACACACACACACACACACACACACACACACACCATAAGCCCCAAAGAATGCTGTAGCCTAAAATGTCTACAGTCTCCAAGGCCAGGGATATATAGCTCAGCAGTGCAGCACCTGCCTGGCAAGCATAAGGTCCTGAGTTCAATTCCCAGTACCAAAAAAAAAAAAAAAAAAAAGTCTCTGGTCCCTGGGTTGAAACCTTGCACTAACAATGGGCCTGGTGGCTGCAGCATGCCTATAATCCCAGCACTTGGAAGCCTGAGGCAGAAGGATTGCTGTGAGTTCAAGGCCAACCTGAGCTACACAGTGAGTTTAAGGTCAGCATGGGTTAGACAGGGTTTGAATAGCAAGTCTGTATTTATTCTGAATCTTGCCGTCAGTGACTTCAGGCTACAAGAAAAACCATTTCCCTTAATAACAAAATCTTGTACTTTAATAGTTTTTTCCTAATAACTGCCGACACTCACCTTGAGACAGAACTTTAACACAAAATGTATTTTTTTAGACTGGGTGCTGTCATAAAGGAAGTCCACTCCCTTGAAGTTGGAAATGACGCTCATCACAGAAGGGTGAACGTTCTCACCAAACTTGCCGATGATTCAGACTTTGATCTCTTTGGCCTTGCTTGGATAGATCACGGGTATAAAAGAAGTGTTCACACACTTAGGATCATGCTGTGATGCTCAGAACTGGCTGCGTGCCGGGGCATGCTCAGTATTGTGCCTCAGGTGGACACTGCTTGGATCTGGGGGACCCCTCACCCTGCCATGCACATCTGCCAACCCGAGGCTTTGCCCAAGGGTTCTCACTGACTTATTATTGTCTTGCTAACAGCAGGATGAATATTAGAAATGGCCTCTCATTACACACATATAATATTCAATAACGGAACTTAGAAAAAATGGGGTATACCTATGAATGTCCATTTTGTATCTGTGTATTCAAAGTGGTTGGGATAGATATATAGTTGCATTCTCTTAATGAATAGAATGATTTGTTCTAATGGTGTTTGTAAATAGGATCACAAGTCCGCATCTTGTACAGCAATTAACCACTAAGAAGAATATATGCAGTGTATTATTTGTTGAAACTGTTCTTCCGATTTGATTTGAAACTGTCTCATTGCTGTTTATCAATAAAACTTTGAATAAAAAAAAATGGCCTCTCATTAATAAAGGTGGGTGTGTGGCTCAGCTAAATCTTTAGGGGCATCGTCCACACCTGGATAGACAGGTGAGATGCCCCAGACATGAGGTCTGGCCAAGGTCTTCTGGGACCTGCCACCCTGCTCTGTCAGGTTAGGTTCTAGACAGTCCTTTAGTGCATTCTCAGGAACAGTGCTTAATTCTTCCACCGCCCTTGGAGAGCCCCCTGGCTTGGCAAGACCTCATGTCACTGATGCTGACCACGTGGATATGGACAAAATGACTATCAGAGGAGCCCTCGTGTGGGCTTTCTATGCCACACCATCTTTGCTCCTGTGACAACTTCGCACAGCTGCCAAAGTCAGCTGCCAAGCTCTGGGGAGCTTTGCTGTCTGGGATGGGCACCCACCCGTGCAGCAGGGGCTCACTGAGCAGAGACTCCACACTGGAGTGGGGATACCTCTCATAAAGGTGTGTGTGTGTGTGGCTGGGCCTGGGAGTGGGTGCTGCACAGAGGTCTGGAGTCCATTCCTTGGGTGTTTTCCTCCTGCTTCCTCAGTAAGTGGCTGAGAGTGGGGAGGGTAGAGAATTCTCACGCATCTCAAGTCTTACCACAGCTCATCCACTCATCCACTTATCTGCAATCACTGGAGCTGGAGAACTGGAAATAGAATTTGGGGGGCCCTTTTCGTTATTACTTAGAAATCAAACATCTAGAATTTTAGAGATAGAAGGGCCCCTCGGTGTCATGGATCCCCAAACTTTGCTTTTACATCACAGGTGGCATCCTTCTAAGAATCCCATGGAAGCCGATGTGTGGAATCAAAGCAGAGGGGCGATGGTGCACACCTGTAATCTCAGCACTGGGGAAGCTGAGGCAGGAGGAGCACTGCCAGTTCAAGGCCAGTCTGTGTTACATAGTGCACTCAGGGCCAGCCTGAACTACATAGCAAGACCCTGTCTCAAAACAATACCAAAGAAAGAGCGAGAATGCAGGGAGGCATGGAGTTTTGCTTATGTTTTTGTTGTGCAGGGAGAATGGGGACCCAAGACTCAATCCCAGGCATCGCACACACTAAGCATGCGATATACCACCGAGCTACGCCCTCCCCAGGGACCCTCCTCTTGCAGGGCACAGAGGGCACAGGGATCCCCAGCAGCCCTACAAGCAACTCCTACAACCTAAGGTTCTGCTGAGCAGAACTTGAAACCAAAGCGGGCTCCGGAGAGTGACAGCTGGGCTGGGAGCCACTCTGCTATGAAGAGATGTCAACAGCCAGTCCTGGGCTGGAATCAGTCCTGTGTTTCCCTGAGCCAAGGTGTGTGTGTGCCAAGCAGGGATACCGTTTTCAGGCACCCACATCCTTCTCCACCTCCTCCCGGGGTTCCCCCAGCAAGCATCCCAGGTCCTGCAAGTGCAACAGAAAGCCGCTCACGGGAGTGACAAGCCAGTTTGGGCTTGTCTTGACCATCAGGCCCAATCAGAGGCTCCTGCAGGCTCAGTGCTTCTACAATTCACTCCTGGGGCCCTGCTTTGAGAAAGATCTCCTGATAATGTCCCCCAAAGCCCCAAAGATGAACCTGGCCAGCTGGACGGCAGCTGCAGATCCGGTGGGGAGAATGTGTTTTGGAAGTATTTTTCTTTTGTTTGCACCAGAATTCAGAAATGTGTAGACGCTGGTGTTTCTATTGTGTCCAGGATGCTGTCAGCTGAATTTCCCAAAGCTTCACCAGCAGGAGCATCGAGATTTTTCTGAATTGAGACTCTGGGTTAATTTTAGAAAATGATCCAACCCTGGCATTGTGGATGTTCTGGTTCTAGAACAGTGATCCTGAGGGCAGCCCTGTGTCACACTGTCTGGAAACTGGTGAGTCATAGAAATGACCCCGTGGATCCCAGGTTTCCTGGGTCAGAATTTCTGGAGCCAGGAGCCAGAAGTCTGGGTGTAACCTCTCCACATGATGTGGAAGCACAGTAAAGGGACCAGAGGAATGATAAGAGTTCAAGGCACCCTTGGAGATTAGCCTTGACAACCTGCTCCTGGGGGCCCAGGGACACTGCTAAAAACCCCACTATAGAATGAAAACTCAGGGCCAGGGAGATGGCTCAGTGGAGTAAGCGCTTCCCTGGCAAGCGCAAGGACCTGAGTTCAACCCCCGGTTCCGCAAAAAAAAAAAGAATGAACGTTTAAGTTCATGAAAGTGGCTGATTAGCTAAGGTTTCAGTCAAAAGATAATTTACCTTCCACCTTGTGCGTCAAAATCTCTGTGCTCTCCCTCAACGGCAGGAAGCTGGCAGCCCTGAGCACTGAGGTGGGGCTCTGCACCCCTCAGCTCACACCCTGCCCTCCCTGCCTGTACTCCTCCCTATGGATGCATGAAAGGGAGAAGCACTTGTGCCCGCAGCTTGGTGTGTATGTGTAAGTCATCTTTAAGCAGAAGCATTTGACTTGAATTTCCATCACTTACTATGGGTTTAATAAAAAAAAAAAGAGGGGAACTCTGAGGTCTGCTCCTAGCCATTTCCTTAAAATAAACGAACTCAGAAGCCAACCTTGGTGGTGTACACCTATAATCCCAACACTTGGGAGTCTGAGGCAGGAGGAGTCTGTTGCTATGAGTTCAAGGCCAGCCTGAACTGGATAGTGAGTGAGACCTGTCTCACAAAAGAAAAGCCAAAAACAAAAAAAAAAAAAAAAACTCAGGCCTCATTGGCTATCAATCCATTCCTGTGTCTGCATTCAGCAACAACAAACTCTAAAGGTTGACCAGGCTGGAATACCAGTGCCATCTGGAAGTCTTGCTCCACTGAGAGGCTGGGAATGTAGAGAAAGGTGGTGATAGGAACAAAGCCCGCGAGGGTGTGTGCCTGGGCAGTCTGCCCCGAGAGTGGCTCCGTGTGGGCACCCTTTGAAGAGCTCAGTGGGCCTCTCCGCTGCACTGTCACTGGGAGCCAGGATACCTGGGGCTTCTCCCACCCACCCTGCCCCAGCGGCTGAGGTTCAGGCCCTGGTGTCAATGCCCAGGACTGTGCCTCAAGTGGTCACGCAGGGTCCCACAGTCCTGGGCACCCAGGAAGCCATCACCATGTCCAGCATGCCTGGGTGGCAGTGGACAGGGACCAGCGTCAAGAGTGAGGGGAATCTTTCACCTACATCCCCGGGCTCTGTGTCTGGCTTCAGAGGGCTGCAAGTGCCCTAACCCTCCCTAGGAGGGAAAGAAGGAGCCCAAATAAAAAGGACTGCTGTCCACACACGCCACATGTGGGCTGTGGGGCTCTGATGCTCTGGACACTCAAGGGTGAGTTTTCTTACTAGTGAGAAGAATGCATTAGACTTCATGGTGTCGGGGTGGGGGGGGGGGCCTCCTGCTCTGCCAATAACCAAATGCCATTCTGAGGCTCCCCCGAGAGCAGTGACCTCCATGGCCGGCATCTGCATGCTCGGGCACAATTTCCACTGCATCCAAGTGCTAGCTGTTCCATTACCCACTCTGCATTTTTCTGTAGATTGAATCCCTTTAACTTAGATTTATTTGAAAAGGATTATTTTTACATAAGTCATAAATAAAAGATAATATAAAAATCCATGACTATCAGGCTGGAGAGATAGCTCCGTGGTCTAAGCACCTGTCTAGAAAGCACAAGGACCCAAGTTTGATTCCTGGTACCATATGCCATGCCAGCCCTCAAATCCCAGGTGTGCTGTGCCAGCCACAGAAACCAGGAATGTTGGCACAGCCTGTAATCCCAGCACTGGGAAATCTGAGACAGGTGGATCACTATGAGTCTGAACTGTGTAGCAGGACCCTGTATCAAATACTTTTTTTAAAAAAAAAAGTGACTATAAAAACATTATTCTCCTGTACACCATGTAAATTCACGTCCCTTCCCACTGGGATCAGGCATAGCACCCACTTGGGAAAACTAAGCTGGTGCCTGTCGCATCAAGGCCTGTGTCCCAACTATGTCCAAAGGCTACCTGCCACCATGTGACAGGCAAGCCGAATACTCATACAGAATGTCACTTAATCTGCACTGGATTTATCAGCATCCTTCCATGCCAGTGGTGGTGAGGACCATTCTGGTTCCCATTTCACAGATGAGAAAGACGAGACTCCATGAGATGAGAGTGGTGCAAGGTCATGCTCGCAGGCTACACTCTGCTTCTGGACAGCACAGCTCCTCGTGAGCAGTAGGAAACAGGCACACCAACCCCTGTGCTGTCCTCCCTGGTGCTCTGGGTATCATCTTTTCCCAGAACCTTCCTGGTGTGCTTCTGAGGCGGACACTTCAAACACCCACGCTCTCGGTTTCAATATGCTTCTACATGAAGCTGTTGGACTGTTAAGTGCTAGGGTGCCTTTTCCTCAGTTTGCATTATCTGTGTTGTCTGACTACTGAGAATGTGCATTGCTGTTGTAATAAGAAGAAGAGAAGAGGCTTTAAAACCACCATCACTTTGCACCAGGGATAAAAAGGACTCCAGAACGGCCTGGTGACAACACTTGTGATCCCAGCATTTAGAAGACTGAAGTAGAGGGCTGGGGAGATGGCTCAGTAGAATAAGCGCTTTCCTGGCAAGCGCAAGGGCCTGGGTTCAATCTTCAGAAGACTGAAGTAGAGGACAGTGGGTCAAGGACAGCCTGGGCTACACAGCAAGACTCTGACCCAAAAAAAGCAAGAAAAGGTTTTCGTTCTTCCTCTTCTTTCCAGTGTGCCCAAGACGGCATTGCATAAAGGGCAGACTTAGGGAGGACACACACTAAGCTTTATGCAGTGGGGTGAGAAAGGGGCTGGGAGCCTGAACTGGCACCTACATGAAGGGTGGTAGGTACCGATGTCCTTGAAAGTGGTGGCCTGCAGACACAATGGCGCCCCACTTGGTAGCCTGGGTTTACTACCAAAACCAAGACTGGAATAAGCTAATGGTGTTAGATGAGCTGGGCATCCAGGCTGCTGAAAACACAGCTCTCTCAGCTCTGACACGGGGCAGAGAGCTACCACTGTCACTCCATGGGCGAAGCAAGAAGCCCATGTCCTTTGGCTTCCTAAAGCTCATCTCACTGCCATCTTCATCTATGGTGCCAGCTTGGCCTCAGTGAGACCCGGGACGTGGCAACTGATGATGCCTCCTCACAGGGACCTGGTTGGACAGCATGTGCTCGCTCAGAATAGGGCCAGCAGAGGAGGGTGACACCCACTCAGCAAAATGTGGTTTCCCTAGATTCCAGTCCTGGTTTTCCCACTACGGACAGAATAGTCCTTCACAGCAGCAACTGGTCAGTGCTATGACATGGCAAATGCCCTGAACTAATAGTGGCTGTCTGGTGTGGAGTCCGTCCTGGAAAAGAATGCTAAGGCCAGTGTGGGCACAGAAGGAAGAACCTGGTGCTTTATCAGCAGCATAACAGGCCTGAAGGGGGTGGGTGACAGCGGCCCATTAGCTCTAAGCAAGCAGTGCTTCACCCCAGTCTCCTATGCCCTTCCACTCTGAAAAGACCAGAAAGGATAATCTCTAAAGCTTTTTGCCATTGCTGGTCTTGTCCAGCCCTTTTGTCCAGGATTATTCTGCTAGCAGGAGTAGAGTTCTTCCGGCTGTCGCAGAAAATCCAAAGAATCCAGCTCATGAACAGAGACCAGAAGAGGAAAACCAGCCCCAAGTAACTCCACACAACCCTGCAGGAAGAGCTCCAGGGAGAAGCTGAGCTTCCCAGCCACTCCCTCACTCATGTGTGGCCACTTTTCACACTCTGACAAGAGGGGGCTTCTAGGGAGATGCAAAGCTCTTCCTCTGCTGTCTTGAGTCTCTCCCTATAGAATGGCAATCTCAAGACTCTTAGCCAAAAGTAGAACCACCATGTCCAAGCAACCATTGCCCAAAACCACGTTCCTTCCTCCATTTGCTACGGAATCAGTATCTGAATAGGAAGATGGCAGCTGATCACTGCAACACTGGGATGTGTTGGTTTCCCAGAGCTATAGTCTGATTGGTCCCCAAGCATTCATGAACTAGGATCTGGGTCCCCACTGTCACAACATCAAGAGGTAGGAGGACCTCCAAGATTTTTGAACTGGTAGAAGGTCACTGCCAGCACCTTCCTTGGCCCTGGCTTCCCACCTAGCAATGTGGTCTTTTCTCCTCATGGGCTCCCACAGAGATGTTGCCCACCATGAGGTACAGAGTCAGGGGTCCTCAGCAGATGCAGCACCATGCTGTTTGGACTTGCAGCCTCCAAAAGTGTAAAGCAAGAAAGCTTCTTTCTTTAAAACTTAGCCAGCCTTGGGTATTTTATTACAGTAACAGAAACCAGGGACCAGCAAGATAGCTCAGAGTGCACCTGTCATAACACATAAGCTCCACGGTGTATGTTTCTCTTAGGAAATCGAGCATCTTGGAGTGGAAAGGTGCAGAAATTAGCCTAAGTTTCATGTACAAACACTGCTGGAGTTAGGAAACTCAGGAGGAAGACAACAAAAGAAACATGGAGATTCCTATGAATACGGAAATACGGAAAACAACTGCTTCCGGCATCTAGCTCAAGGCTGTACCCATGCTACCAAAATCCAGAGGCGTGCACAGCTCACCTTGTTTAGCCGCTCCAGCATGTCCTTCAGCACCAGCTGACATTCACACTCATTTTCATACCTGCATGGGGACACAAAAGCAAGAGTTGGTGGCATCCATGACTTCACATAGTCAACGAGAGGCTCCATCTGAGACAATTCTCCTTTCAGGAGAAGTTCACTTTAATTATAGATGAGTAGCCAATTCTGTACTTCATTGACAGCTGTTTCCAGACCCTCACACTCCATGGTGCATGAGAAAGTGGTGACATTGGCACACTGTGAATGACAATGTGATCAGGAAAATGGAACAGGAGTTACCCTAGCAATCCACCAACCGCCTCCCACCCAGCCAGCCTGAGGTGGAAGGATTCTACCTTGGCATAAATGCAACACAAACACAGCCTAGCACTACCTTTGAGGCCACCAGACACGGGCTATAGCACTACCATTGCCCTGGCCTATGACTGCCCATTCTCCTGCTCAGCTTCTCCTGGAGCAGCCACATTCCTGGATTATGTCACTTACTCCTCACAACAGCTGAAAGATAGCAGTTATTGCTGTGCCTGGTCCTGTCCAGCAAAGGCAGTGGGCACATAAATACCTCAGCTCCCTCAGGCTCAAAGGGAGGCACTTTCTACATCCACAGACAGAGCACCAGGCTCCTGGACAGTGAGGTGCTTGATAAAGCACCTGCCATTGGCTGCCTCCCCCACCCTCTCACCTCTCTGAGTGATACCAGGGCTCCCTGGGGTCACCCCCGAACAACAACTGACCCCAGAATCCCTATCTCCTGCTCAGCTTCTAGAGGCCTCATGATAAGAGAGGACTTGGACACCCAAATCTGAGGCCTGAGGGAACCCTGCACTACTGGGTGGAGTGGGGAAGCTCCCTGCTGGCTGAAGCCACTGGGCCAAGGCCACATTTGGAACACACACACACACACACACACACACACACAATGAATCAGATGACAGAGTCAAGGGCTGGTGTATTTTTTCTCCTGGTCAGCTTCTTTCCAGATTTCCATAAAATGATAGGTATCCAGAAAGCCAGAAATCATTCTAGTCAGCAAAATCTTCTCTCTGGGGGAATTTTATCCGTGAAAAGAGAAGATCCCTTCCCAAATGATGTCTTCTCTGTTCTTTGTAAACTGTCCCTTGATATAGTTACAGCCCTTGAGGTACAGCAGGCTCCAACTGTGTAGAAGGAAAACTACATTTCCCAGCAATCCTTGCAGCAGACACAGACGTGACTAAGTCCTGGCCAATAAGAGGAAGGTACAAGTCCTGGGCTCCTCTACCCTGCAGCCTGGGACAGGAGTGCGGCCCAGAAGCAAGCTCCCTGCTGGTTGATGCCACCTGGCCAAGGCCACACTTTGAGTAGTAGCAGCCTCCTGGTGTCGCCTCTGCTGCCCCTTGGCTGCCCAAACCCTGAGTTCTAGTTCCTGTGCTGTAGTCCCCAGCTAGGTGGCCTGGCCCCAAATCCTTGTGTGTCTCAGCCTCAGTTTCAGGCAGAAATGGTGGCACACGCCTGTAATCCCAGCATTATGAGAGGCTGCGGCAGGGCAATCACAAATTCGGACCCAGCCTGGGCACTTTCATGAGTTAGCAAGACCCTGTCTCAAGATTTTAAAAATAGGGGGCCAGGGAGACGGCTCAGTGAAATAAGCGCTTCCCTGGCAAACGCAAGGGCCTGAGTTCAATCCCTCGTTCCGAAAAAAGAAAAGATTTTTAAAATAATAAAATAATAAATAAAAGGAGCTGAGCATACAGGACAAAGTTGCAAGTTCAACGCCCAGTACCCGCCTGCCCCCTTCCTCCAGGAAATCTTCAGTTCCATTCTGTAAAATGATACAGGAAGAATAAGGCTGCAAGCATTAAATACATCGCCAAATCGCTGTGCCGAAAGAAGCCTGGCATAAAAGAGTAGATGTTGCAAATTCTAGAACAGGCAAAATTAATCTCCGGTGACAGAAATAAGAAAACGGTGCCTCGGGCTTGCGGAGGAGGGAGCTTGGGTGCAAACGCTCCTGCCGTCTGGGCGCCAGCACGTGACAATTTGCCCAGACTCACCGAGCTGGGAGCTTACAATCTGTACACTGTAATTATACCTAAACTTTAAAATACAGAGAAGGGCCATCAAAATGAAAACGTTGCTTACTTTCCCCTACCACACCCCAGTCCTGGAGCCTGAATCCTGGGCCTTCCTTCCCAAGGACCTACAGTCCCCGGCCTCCCCACTTTTGGGGGGACAGAGATGGGCTTCAACTCAAGGTCCCCCTGCCTCAGCCTCCCAGCGTGCTGGAATTACTCCCACAGTCCTTTCTGTGGTTCCTCGGTTTCTCCGCGCGCGGCTTACTTCGTCCGGAATTCATCGAGTGTGCGCTGCGCCTCAACGCCCTGGCGCTGCAGCCGGGTGCGCTCAGCCGCCAGGTCCCCTGCGCGCCTCCGGTTGGCCTCGGCGTGGCGCGCCAGGGCGTCCTCCGGCCCCGCAAGCTCGTCCAGGCGCCGGAAGGCGTCGAGCTGCCCCCGCAGACCCGCGTGGCGCTGCTCCAGTGCTCTGGCACGCTGCACCTGGATGGCCACGCGCTCGCCCAGACCCTGCAGCGGCGCGGGGCCCGGGGGCCCAGAGATCGCGTCCAGGGCCGCGCACTCGGGCTCGGCCGCGCGCTCGTAGCGCTCCCGGCGGGCCTGGAACACGTAGCTGCGGCGGTACATGGCTCCGTGCGAGCGGCGGCGCGGCTGCGGGCTCCTATATAAACCCCGACGCCCGCCGCGCCTGGCATGTTCCAGAGCCGGCCCACCGTGGCCCCGCGTGCCCAGGCGCGGACAATAGGACAGCAGCCGCAGCTTTGTGAGCGGATTAGCGGCAAGTCCAGAGCCCGGGTGGGGAGGTCGCCGGTTCTGTTCCCTGATTGGGGGGCCCGGGACTGCATGGGATGGGGGAGTGGAGATAGAGGGGTGGGGGTGGAGAGGTGGGGGGTTAGGGGGCGTGGGGAGCACCGGACCCGAGGGGCTGTGCGTGCTGTCCACCGGACCCTGGCAGCTGCGAATGCCACCAAAGCCAGCGTGAATCGCTGAGGCTTCTCCCCTGTCCCCGTGAGAGCGAGTTCCTAACGTGGTCTGTTTCCCTTTTCCTCTGGGTTATGCAGGCTGTTCCTGCCGGAGATAACCTGGTGTGGGGCCCCCTCCTGCTAGGGGATTCTAGTCAGGGGCGTGACAGGGGCGTTCACCTCGCTTGGCAGGGAGCATACGCCCGTGAGGTGTTACCAGCTCCCGTCTTTGCTTTCCCGGATTTTTATGGTTTGGGGTATTTTGTTTTGTTTTGTTTTTTGTTTGTTTGTTTGTTTTTCTCCGCTGGAAAAAACAAGTACAACTGGGGGCCAGGGAGATGGCTTAGTAGGATAAGCGCTTGACTGGCAAACGCAAGGATCTGAGTTCAATCCCCAGTTCCGCAAAAAAAAATAATAATAATAAAATAAATAAATAAACAAGTACAACTGGGAAAGATGCAAGAGATGGAAGGGGGAAAAAAAGATGGAAGGAAGAAGAGGGAAGGAGAAATAAAGAGAATTAAGATGTGTTAAGTGCAGGCACCAAGGCCCCACATGAACGTGATCACTGTGCCCTGAAAACATGGGCTAATAAAAACAAAATTAAAAAAGTAAAACACGGGGCTGGTGAGATGGCTCAGTGGTCTAAAGCACCTACTTAGAATTAGAACAAGTTTAGCAAAGCACAGGGACTACATTTCAATCCCCCAGCACCACATGCCGGCCAGCCCCGCCCCCTGGTGGGCTGGGCTGGCCACACACACACACACACACACACACGCATAAATAAATAAATAAATAAATTTTTTTTTTAAAAAGTAAAACACCACCCATGACATGATGAATAGGATCTTTCAACTAAAGAAAAATCCATACCCTCTACATTTAATGAACTGTGACAGGTGTGGTGGCGCACACCTGTAATCCCTGCACTCAGGAGGCTGAGGCAGGAACATTGCTGCAATTGAGCTCAAAACTAGCCTAAACTACATAGGGAGACCCTGACTTTAAAAAAAGAAAAAAAAATAGAAATAAAGTCAATAAACTGACAAACTGTCAGTTGGATTCTGGCCAGCAGTTTTCACTTTATTCTTTATTATGGAAATAATGGATTTTGATGGTAAGCTCATATATACAAAATATTTAATAGCCAGACTATGACAAATTTGAAAGTAAATTGCAGTGGGCATGAAAAGAAATTAATACCATTTGATGAGAATGTTCCTCACTATAAATATTTTGTCATAGCTCCAGCCCTAAAAATCATTATCAAAAGAAGTGTTCTTAAAAATAAGGATTAGCAGAAGCGTATAATTACTAGCTGTATGAATTGCACATAATTATACTACAAACTGAAGTCATGGCTCTCAAAGATAGAAAAGGAAAGTTACATGGATCTTTGCTAAGTTTATTATGGCTCCAAAGAGCCTGTGAATTCATGGACTCAGAGGATAAAGCTATGTGAGGTTCTAAACCATGCTGGTGGGGGTATCGCCGTTTCCTTCTAAGCAGTTTAAAAGTAGGTTTTCTGGTCAAATCACACAGGGCCTCAGGAGCATGCTGAAGTCCACACCTAGGGCCCCCGTGGCGACGCTGACTTGGTTTCAGACACCCCAAGAGCAAAGCGTACAGAACAGGAACTGTTAGTCATGGTGCCCCATGACATCGAGTGGCGAGTGGCACTGCTTCGTGGCGAGTGGCACTGCTTCGGAACAAACCACCCCAAGGTCTGTGACTGTGAGGAGCAGTATTCACGCTGCCCCAGGGCCCAAGGGCGGGGCTTCCGTTGCTCTCCCGGCCCCATCCTGCGGCCAGAGCTCCAGGGCCGCCCAGGCAGTGTGTGGCGTCTGCTCACTTCCTGTTGGGCAGAGCAAAACACAGCCAGAGTACCGAGCCAGGGGAGAGACCGGCTCACCCTGAGGCCATGGCAAGGGCAGGGGTGGGGGTGACTGTGAGACTCCAACTGAGCCCTTGGAGACAAACGTTCCCCAGAAAGAACAAAGGGAGGAGTGCTGCTCCCCTTTAATCCACTGGAACAAATCCTTACGAAATACCTACTTACAAAGCATACCTTCAGGGGGGTTCATTTTTTTGTTTTGCATCTCTGCATGTAGTCCAGGCTGCCTTAAGTTTGCTGTGCACCCCATGCAGTCCTCCAGCTTGCAACCCCCCCTGTCTCAGCCTCCCAGAGTGCTGGAATTATAGGCCTGCACCTCCACACCAGCTGAGAAAACTGAACAAAGTAAAGTCCCTGCCTTTGGGGTGAAAGGGATAAATTCTTATCCAACTGACAAAAAGATACAAAAAAAGTCAGGATAAACTGAGATAGAGATTTTAACAAAATGTTATGCTCAAAGAAAAAGGGAGTGTAGTTAGGGTGTAAGTGGGGAGAGTCAGGTCCTAGAAGGTGGAGGACCACAAGGGGCTGATGGGAGCAGCAACAGAGTGAGCTACACCCCTGAACTTGGTGAGGCTGATCCCAGGGTCCCCAACGATACAGATCATGAAGGCAGTAAGACTCACACCAGATGGCCACGCTGAACCCCTGCATGATTGCCCCTTATCCAAGCCCAGCTCAAAACTGGCTGCAAAACACTGCCTTCCCAGCATTCAGGAGACTAGGCAGGACATCCATGAGTTCAAGGGCAGCCTAAACTGCATAGTAAGACCCTGTCTCAAGAAAGCAAAATGAAGATTTTCTCTCAGAGTGAAACTTCACAAAAGAATAGAAGAACAAGTTACATCGGACAGTATATATCATGAATCTTCAGAAGACTAAACAGAGTGAGTTCTGTGGGGTGGAGAAAGCTGAGGGCCAAAAGCCTACGGGAGGAGTGGGAAAGAGAAGCCACAGAGAACCAAAGAAAAGCCGTCTGTGGCAGAAGTGCATCCCTGCATCACACGGGGGGGATGAAGTGGACCATGTTAGTTTACCCCACTGAGACAAATGTACTCTAAAACTGAGGTTTTAGAAAGTGAGGTCCAGCACAGAGGGGTGTCCAGGGGCCAGTGTGCACTGGGATGATCTCTTTCCCTTTTTGTATTACAAGGACTCTTGTAACCTGGGGAGAAACGGCAGCAGGAATGAGGGAAAGATAGACAAGAGACCCGAGCTGGGTTTGGGTGGGGGGCTGTTTGCCTGATGAGCAAAAGAACCAAACAACAACAGTGGGGGTGTTTATTTATACACCTGCAAAGTTAGCAACACTACACACAAGGTTGCCTTAGTGACTAATAGCTGAAATTGTCCACACAGGATTTTTTTTCCAAGACTGAGCAAGCTGGACTGCCTTGTCGAGCTTTAGCTGCTCCAAACACTACAACCCAGCAACTTCCCAGCCCTGGGGTGACAGGTGACATGGAAGTTATTACAGGATGACAGGGCCCAAGGTCTCAGACACAGCCGTGGACAGGAAGGAGACCAGGCTTAAAACAGGGATCTGCAGGAGCAGAGGCCGGGTAAAGGCTGAGTCTGTGTCCCCCTGTCACCAGTTGCCTGGCCTTTAGCTCCCCGCCTAGGAGATTCACAGTTTTAGAGAAAAAGATTGGTGTCTCCAAACTGGGAATGGCCACAGACTGAAAGCACTCTGAAGAAAGAAGAGGAGGAAGAATAGAAAGGAAAGGAGGAGGAGGAGGAAGAGAAGAAGAGGA
>NW_004524649.1:8041984-8046121 GCF_000260255.1 Octodon degus | reverse complement strand
GGTGCTGGGGGATCGAACCACTGTCCCTGTGCTTTGCCAAGCTTGTTTCAAGTAGGTGCTTTAGACCACTGAGCCATGTCTCCAGCCCCCGAAAATAAATTTTAAAAGAAAGAAAAAAACTGTGTCAACATTTCCAGACTTCTTCTTGGCATTACTCCCTAAGTAAAAGAGAACAATGCCATTTCACACAGCAGCGACAAGGGGATGTGTGCCCTTATAAAAGAGGCCTTTTTTAAAAAAAGATGCTTGATGAAGCTAATTGTTTTTGTTTTTGTTTTTGTTTGGGGGGAGTAACACAGGCTCTCTATGTACTTCAGGCTGGCCTTGAATTCACAGTGATCTTCGTGCCTCAGTTTCCTGAACGCAGGATTACAGGAGTTCAGCACCACACCCAGCTCGGCCCTGCTGCTATGGACTGAGTTGTGTCCCCCTTAAGACTCAGAGCCTCCTCAGAGCATAAGGTAAAATGCATCTTGAGGTGTGAACTGGTATGACCAGGTCCTCATCAGAAGACATTAGGGGCCAGGGAGATAGCTCAGCAGCACAAGCACCTGCCTGGAAAGTGTAAGGGCCTAAGTTTCAGTCCCAGTACAAAAATAGAAAATAAGAAGAAGAGATTAGGCCACAGACATATGAAGAGGAGATGACAGAGGGACACAGGGAGAAGATAGCCACCTACGAGCCAAGGAGAGGTGCTCGCTGCACGGCCACCACCATGATGCCAGCCTTCTGGCCTCTGGACCATGACAGACACATCTGTGGAGCCCATGCAGCCTGTCCGCGGTACTGTTTCCTCAGTCCTAGCCAACTCTAGGCCCAGACCTCTCCCGCCTGTCATCTGCACCCTGCATAGCTGGTCCTCCTCCTGAACATGCAGATGGCTGCCACAAGGGGGCCACGCTGCACTGAAATGAACATCCTGCACTAGGGTCCGGGAGGTGACAGCAAGACAGCAAAGTGGCCAACACATGTGAAAGGGCACACAGATTGTCCCATGAACTGAAAAGCCAGCCACACAAGGCCACACTTTGAGGATGTGAGGACGGTGGCCGATGTCGGGGTGGGGTGGGGGAGCCACAGGCTCCTGGCTCCCAGGTGGCTCTCCATCAGGCCTGGTTTCTAAACTCACGGGGACACATGCTTGGTATGACTGAGGAGACAGGGTGGAGACACACAGGTGTAAGGGAGACTCTCTCTAGCCACATACTGGAGGGTTCTGGAAATCAGTTTCCAGGAAACCAAGCCCGAGATTCCAACACTAGCAGAGGCAGCAAGACACCAAGCATCCAGCCTGCTCCTCTCGGGGTCTGGCACAGTAACTGAAGCAAATATTAAAAAACAAATGCACACCATGACTGGGGCCTTGCTGGTTCCTTGATTGACAGGCACCAACAGTGGGCGGGACAATGAAAACCAAAGCTTGATACTGACCTCGATTCTAGACAGGGATGCAGAGAAGCTGGAAGGGTATTATTATGACAGCTGATGAAACTGCAAGATGGAATGCAGATTAGGTAATCGCTGCAACCGAGTCCAAGTGCCTGATTATGATCCTCAAGCTATGACATGTAAGGGAATGACCTTGTTCTTAAGAAATACACTGGTTTAGGGACAAAGAGGGACAATGTTCAACTCACTCCCAATGGTTCATAAAATAATAAAATATATTTATTTATATATGTAGTAGAATTGCTACATATATAAATAAATATATTAGCACCATAAAGCAAATGGAACAAAATATAACTAATTGGTAGATTTGGATGAAGTGTATAAAGAAGCTCCATGAACTCTTTCTGCAACTTTTCTATAAGCTTGAAATTATAACAAAAGAAAATATGACACCTGCCCCATCCCACCATTCCCAGAAAAATATTTTGATAATATATTTCTTAACAACAGCAAGAAAATACCAATTTCACCAGATGTTCACAGCCCCAGCAACCAGAACTTTGCTGACAACTATGGCGGGAATTTCACACCCACTGTGTTGATGTTAATGGCAGCAGGATTTTGAGACAATCTGGACCTGCTTTCCCTGCACATTGGACAAGGGGCTGCAGCCTCAGAATGTCACCGATGCCGTCACACCAACTTGTGTCATTCAGGTTATGCATAAGGAGCAGCTGTACTGGTCACACTGGCTATGCATGAAAAGTGTCCATGCTGGTGACCTCCAGGAAGCAGAAATGAGTTACTGCCCCCACAAACACCATCCTCAGGATCGAGGTGCCTAAGTCTTCCTCACAGTAATCATTTCAATTCAAGGACAACCTGAACTACATAGTAAGACCCTGTCTCCAAAACCCAAAATACTCAAGGAGGATCTGCCCTCATCTTCTGGGAGTGACTGCCAAATGGGTCAATCGACAGTTGGCCAGCTGGCCGCACTTCCCCAAAAAGCCATGTTCCCAGCTCAGCTTTGTACCAACTAGCAGGCCCCAAAGTACTGGGCACACATATGATGAAGGCATTTCAGCCAGAAATTTACATGCATATATTTATACAGACAACTGGGATATGTATTGTTTTATAGTCCGCATCCACTTCCCTGTAACAGCAATGAGGACTGACTGAATGACAAAATCAGGGTTGAAAACTAGGTAGATCTCTAAATGTTTTTAAATGTATTACAGTAAAAGACACATTGGGGCTGGGGAGATAGTTCAGTTGAATAAGCATTTGTCTGGTAAGTGTAAGGGCCTGAGTTCAATCCCCAGTTCCACAAAAAAAAAAAAAAAAAAAAAAAGACACATTGCCATGAATCCCATCATGCTATGCCCCCTGCTGTCCTCACACTTAGCCCATCATCCTAACCTTTCTGCATCAGCTCTGGATTCCTCTTTTCTAAGGGTCTTTATTTGTACTGTGGTGACTGCTTTTATGTCCTGCATCGATTCATAATGCTGACTTTTCATGGTCATTTTGATTTTGGAGAGGAGCTCTAAGTTGCACGGTATCAATCTAGTGGCTCAGGCAGATAAGGATATGCCACAATGTTTCTGATAGAAATTGCTGCAAACGTGTGACTCAGAGCAGTGTCGGGGTGGATAGAGGCTGAAACTAATTGCCATTTCTTAGGCTGTTTTCTACACACATCATTTCTTAAACAATAAACCCTCATCTTATCCAGAGTCCCTGTAGCATTCCTGGGCACAATCTCAGTCGCACAGTTCCATCCAGGTCACACGGCATGATCCGCAGCACCTTGCTGCTGGGCCCTGGATGACTGCTTTTCTCATCCCAGGGGAACTGGGTGGTTTCCATGGAGACTCTGAGCCTGGCTCCCAGGATCATGCCACAGATCATGCCATCTCCCAGGATGATGTTACCTAAAATGTTGGAACGTGAAGCAGCACACTCGTGCCATACCAGTGAAATGTGCAGTCCACCACCCGTGATTCACAGCATGCTCTGCGACACACCTTCTCTCAGCCAAGGCTCACAACTGACTGACTGCACTGAGAAGGTTGAAACTTGTCACACAGTGCCCGGTGTTCAACATCACAGATCCCTGCCTCTCTGTGGCTCTGGGCAGCAGCATTCACCGTACTTTATGATCACACCTCATCATGCACAGAGAATGAGTTCCATCACCCAATTTGCCAGCTTCCCAGCTCTGACCCGGATGCAATCCCACACCGTGTTATTATCCATTTTCAAGTTCTGCACACAGTGTACACATACAGTAAGGCTAAGAAGTCTGTACACCTGAACCCTCACCGTCTGCAGTTCTGTGCCTGCAAATCCACATAGGCTGGGACACCCTTCTGCCAAGGGGTCTGCTCTCCTCACCCTGCACTCCTAACTAGGACTGGCCTTAGTTGGCTCGCAGGCATCACCTCCTTCCACTCCCTGGCCCTCTGTAGTTTGGCAAGTAGGGGTCACAGGAAGAAGGTCCAGCTCCTCTCTCTACGGGCTCACCCAAGTCCTTCCTGCACCTGCAGGATAGGGGTGGTGATGGCGCCACCTGGCACCTGCTTTGGTCCCACAAAAGCCTGTCCCCTTGTCAAGTCCTCTTTTTTTTTTTTTTTTAATTTTATTTGTGTGTGTGTGTGAGTGTGTGGCCAGCTCAGCCCACCAGGGGGCGGGGCTGGCTGGCATGTGGTGCTGGGGGATTGAACCGCGGTCCCTGTG
>NW_004524649.1:8037514-8041634 GCF_000260255.1 Octodon degus | reverse complement strand
TGTTGAGTGCTTTCCTGCTGGACGGGAGGGCGCCCGACACCTGTGCTTTGCTAAACTTGTTCTAAGTAGATGCTTTAGACCACTGAGCCATCTCACCAGCCTGTCAAGTCCTCTTTGGTTCACCATTAATTTAGGATTAGAACTAAGGGCTCTGGGAAGATGGCACCTCACCATAAACTACAAAGTTTCTGGTACAAAGTAAGAATCTGGAAAATGAAATGAAAGGTAAATAAATCTTTTTGGGTGTAAGAAAAAAATGTGAGTGTCTGGAGGTTCTTTTTGCAACTACCCCCCCCCCACCCAGTGCTGGAAAATGAATGAAGGGCCTTCACACTGACCTACATCCCCTCCTCAGTCCTTTGTATATTTTATTTTGAGACAGGGTCTCACCAAATTTCCTAGGTGGGTCTAGAACTTGTAATTCTCCTGCCTCAGCCTCCCAGACTGTTGGGATTACGAGCATGTATCACCATATCTGTTCTCACCTTGCAACTTTTATTTTTATTTTTTAATTTTTTATGTATTTGGTATAGGGTCTAGAGGGTGTTCAGGGTCTCACTATGTAGATCGGACTCATAGCAATTCTCCTGTTTTCAGTCCCCCAGGCGCTGGGATTATAGGCGTGCCACCATGCCCAGTCTCTGCACGCCCCAGGGGCAGTGCCAGCACTGCACGCCAGCAATGGAACCCTGGCCACTATACTCTGCCTAAGCAGGTCACCTTGCAATTTTTAAATGAGAAGCTAGACACAGTATGATCAAAGCTGAAGCTCTGAGAGCACTCCTAGCGGCCCCACAGAGGCCTGGCCTACTCATTCCACAGTTGCTGAGTGGGCTGTTTCAAAGGGCAGGGGCAAATTTAGTACTAGCTCCAAACTGAAATTTCCTTTGCTGGCTGCTGTGACGGTGAGTGTTTCGGGCATCTTTCATTATTAGAGGAAATATGTAGGGACAGAACAAAAACACACTCATTAAGAAACAAAACAGCATGCTGGTCAGCAGAACAACTGTAGTTACAAGACACATGGAAAGGAAAAATTCCTGAGGAAAGAGCTTTCTATTTTAAGAAGAGAAAAAGACAATAAGAGATGGCCGTAAGTGATGGAGAATGAAGACGCTTCCCAGGCAGCCTCAGAGCCTGTGGCTTTTGGGATGTAACCCTAAAGCAAAACCATTCTGAGGGGCAGCGCCCAGCCCACCTCTGGTTGCTTATTTTCTTCTGCGGTCAGCCTTTGCTGAACATAGCAGTCTGAAGCCTGGCCACAGAGCTGTGAGGGCCCTGTTTCTCAGATGCCTGGGAACCAGCCCCAGTAACCCTAACTGCATGGCTCACCAAAGGCAAGGAGAGGAGGTATTTTGAACCAAGGTCTCCCCAGGTATGCTACTTTCCCAGGAGAACCTGAAGTTTTGGGTGCAAAATCCTACCTCAAAATAATAATACAGAGCAATGAGAGAACTGTAAACCAGAGGCCAGGGCTATATAGCTCAGTGACCAAGAGCCTGCTTAGAAGGCACAAGGCCCTGCTGCAATCCCAAGAACCACAAAGACAAACAACAAGAACCAAACCAAAAGAGTCCCTGCAAGTCAAAATATAATTCTTCTTATAAATTCCCCAACCTCAGGTATTCTGTTAGAGCTACAGAAAACAGACTAAGACAGTTGCTAATGAACACTGGGTCTACAAGCGCCACTCTGCCACAGTTCAACATCCTGTTCTCATCACTCTAAGGTAGTTGCAGGCATCACAGAACAACAACACAGTGGTCCCCAGCCTGCACTAAGGCACTGTTTGGCAGAGTCTCCTGCAGTATTGTCCTTGAGCGGCCTCTTAGGAGCTCATAGAAGCCCATTTTTAAGCTTTCAGGGATTTTGCCAGCTAGTTGATTCCTCATCAGTCACCTGAAATCCACCACAGTGAGACAGTCTCACTATGTAGCCCAAGCTGGCCTTGAACTCATGGCAATCCTCCTGCTTCAGCCTCCTGAGTGCTAGGATTACAGGTGTGCACCACCACACTGGGCCATGGTGAGGGTCTTTACACCATTGCAAGTGACCAACACTGCAGATCAACTGTGCAGTTGTTAAACACTTACTGACATCAGTAAGTTTATTATCCATAAACTTACACCAACTCCATGCTGGCTGAAACAGCCAGAAGTGACTTTTGATATCTTTTGTCCAGTGTCTACAAGTTCCAAGAAGAGAATCAGCCCTCCCAGGTATGTTATTTTAAATGCTGCCCTAAATTTAAATGCCCGGTTTTAAAACATGAGACTAAAGTTAGTCAATACCCTGAGAATGTGGTTTGTTTTTATTGCAAGTTGGCTCAAGAAGTTTCTGAAAATTAATTTATGATATCTTGCCTTATAAAGATAAAATGCTTCCAGTGTTTTGTAGGGCAATTTTAAAACCTGGGGAAGGCAGCCAACAATCTAAGTATATCTCTATAAACGAAAGGGAGGGAGGGAGGCAGGGGAGAGAGAGAGAGAGAGAGATTGAGAGAGAGTTTTATCTCAAAAACAGTACAGCTGAGAGCCCAGCTGGAGGAATTTGTGTCTACTTTAGTGGAAAGGGAGAGAGCAATTCCTGGCTGATCTCAAAAAAATTTTCTCCCTCAAATAATGGCCATCCCCTCTGTTGTTTTTGGCCATGACTTCTATCAAAACAAAAACGCTGCAACTGCAGTGACCTAACTTGGGAAACAATTTTATAGCATCTTCTAGGAACCACAAAACATTTGTTTTACTCCTTCTGAAGGCGCACAGTGGAAACAGGAGGAGAACATCATCTTTTGCCTTGCAACAAAGGAAAAATTGGAAACAGCTAGCAGTTAGAAGAGTGTTTCAGTTCACAGAGGGGTCATCCAGAACCCGTGACATCTTGTCCTCCAACTCAGAGGCCAACATGACCCGTGCCACATCAAAACTCGCCGTAATCCATTTGACTAGGGATTGGGGCATAAATGGTGATCTTTGTTGATCATGCAATAAATTTTAAGCTGAGAGCCTAGGTTGAACAAAACAGCAGGAACAGTGGTTACTGCAAAAACAGATGTGTATTTCAGAAGAGCCAGGAGGAAAGAAATATGAACTTCTTGGCATGGTTGGAAAAAAGAAAGCTTCTTATGTGACTTGGATTTCAGTCAGTGAGTGCAGACAACCCAAGTTATGCAACATTATCATTGCTGATAGATTACTAAGAGATCTATTAGCTCATCTATCAGCAAAATGCTCTCCAAAGCCTATTAAACATGTACCAAGGAAGATATTTGAAGTAACCTGATATGCTATCCCATGGGATATAGGCTGCCTGACACTGTGTGAGCTGGAGTCCGGGTTGGAATCCTTTGTGACCCATTAGCTACGTGCCCTCTGATGAGATGCCTACCCTCTCTAAGGCTTGGGTGCCTCAGCTGCACACTGGAGGTGACAGTAGTGTCCAGAATGATGCGCTTAGAAAGCACACAGTACGTGCTTGATAAATATTGGCCATGATTTTTGCATGTGTCCTGGCACATGTGGAACACTGTGTCTTCATTTGGATACCTGCATAGAAGCAAGCTCTGATGCAAGGGTTCCAACAGTGTCATGGGAATGTGACTTAAGGACTCCCCAGGACAGAAATGGTGTAGACAACTGTAGAACTGTTGCCATAGTGACCATCCTTCCTACAATAGGCAACAGAGTTGAGTGTGCAACAAATATCCCAGCAGGGGGCTGCAGGAGCTGGGCATGAAGATGCCAGCCTCTGCCCAGGCCGGTGGGTAGAGGGTGCTCCTGAAGGCACTCACATCACCCACAGGACAGTGAGTGGCACGTGCTCAGTGGAGCCACTCTTGGCCTGCAGAGCCAAGAATGCAGGCTCAAGAAGGACTTAGGCAGCACTGACACAGCCCAGCCTTGTGGCTGTCCAAGACTGAAACCAACTAGAGCTCCTCTAGGTGATGTGTGCTGCGCACATGACACACATAAGCTCGTGTGAGAGCTGAGCGATTCCTGCCACAGCTGTCCTCATGCCACAGAGCTGTTACTCCCGTGTCTGCCCTGATGCTGGGGAACATGCCCCGATTGCTCTGCCGGCCACACAAAGCGCAGCATGACTCTGCCATGATCCACAGTGC
>NW_004524649.1:8015298-8037105 GCF_000260255.1 Octodon degus | reverse complement strand
AAAAAAAAAAAAAAAAAAATCTGATTTTAAAAAAGAAATTTATAGGGCAGGCTGTGATTCTGGTGAGAGCTGATGTTGGAGTTTTGAGCTGGTAATTCATGTGACAGACCTGCAGACTGGGGACTCCAGCAGGAATCTATGTCAAAGTTGTAAGACAAATTCCTTCTCCGAGAATCAATTTCTGCGGGTCATTCCTCCACCTGATTAGGTGATTCCTCCATGTTAGTAAGCACCTGGCTGTATTTAATGGCCTCCTATCTAAAACACCTGCACAGCAACCCCTACCTAGCCGAGCCGGCCCCAAGTCAGCCTCAGGTGCTCACGCTGGCTACATCACAGAGAAAGCAGGATCATCAAGGAGCCTCGCTTTCAGCCAGGAGTGGTGGCACACACCTGTAATCCCGGCTCAGGAGGGGCTGAGTCAGGAGGATTCCTGAGAGTTCAAGGCCAGCCTGGGCTACTTAAGTGAGATCCTAAAAGCAAAATGGGGGTGGGGGGCGCTGGATGCTATAGGGAAAGAGAAAATGTTGTGTTGTGTTGCGTTGCGGTGTATTGTATTCAGGCTTTGGATTAAACTTTGAAAAATGCCAGTTCCCTGGACTCGGTACTCTACCATCCGTGGCACTAAACTCAGCATCCATGTTGGCAGGGAACTGCTACACTGAGCCTCATGTCTACACTGGTGATGTCTTCTCAGCAACTTTGTGAAATCTATGTAGGGTTGGGTCTCTTTTTGTTTGTTCATTTGTTTGTTTGTTTGGTCTTTTTTTTTCCTTTGGCGGAACCAGGGATTGACCTCAGACCCTTGTGCTTGCCAGGGAAGCACTTATTCTACTGAGATATCTCCCCGGCCCTGTTTGGTCTTTTTAAGACAGGCTTTTGCTATGTACTTTAGGATGGCCCTAAACTTATTTTGTAGCCCAGGCTGGTCTTGAACTTGCAATGATACTCCTGCCTCAGCTTCCCGAGTGCTGGGATTACAGGCATGCACCGCCATGCCCGGCTTTGTATTTAATTCATTATTCAGCAAATATTTAATTGGCAGCCTACCATGTTTTCTGATTCTTGGAATACAGAAATTCAAAAAAAGATACAAATGTTTGTTCTGGTGGTGCTTATAATCACATGGAGAAAATGGGAAGTTAACGGATAAGAAGGTAGATGGCAGTTGCTGGAGATTAGGAAAGAGGGTGAAGATGGAGGCTGGAGCACAGGTGTCGATGGCAGCTCCCCAGGGCCTCAGTTCCCATGTTCTCCAGCACAGAAGATGAACTACAGTTCAGAGTGATTTGTGGTCTGTGTCCTAAAGAACCAAAAGAGAAGTTCAGAGGTTGCCAACAGAAACAAATGATGTGTGTTTTAGGAGATTGAAATACTAATCACCCTGACTTAATCTTGACACCTAGTACAGATGTACTGAATGGTCCCACCAGGCCCCATGAACATGTACATTATAGGTTGATAAAATGTTAAACTCGATAAGATAAACAAGTGGCCATCAGCCTAGGTTAGACTGTGGTCAGTGCTGCAGAGAGGAACCCAGAGGAGAAGTAGAGGGTGGTGTTGGATGGGATGGCCAGGGGTGGCCCCAGTGAGGAGGGAACAGTACAGCAGAGGCAGGAAAGAGTTCGCAGGCTACCAGGACCATGGTGTCATCTGGGTTGAGGGCATTAGAGGCAGAGAGACCAGGTCACCACATGGATAGGAGATGGTAAGTTGGACCAGCATCATAATAATGGAGGCAATGGGATTCTGGGTTTCTTGAAAGGGAGAGGACTGACAGAATTTGCTGCTATGGGCATGAGAGGGAGAGGGTGTATCAAGTCCAAACTTGGACGAGCTGGACCAGCTGGAAAGGGGAAGTTTCCATTTATACATGGTGGGATGGTCAGAGGTGATCAAGATTTGAGGTGAAATCTAGAGAGTTCTATGTACTCCTGGCACAAGGTGATCTCTTGTCAACTCCCCAAAAGCAGATGTGGAATAGAGAGTTGGATCTACATGTGTGAAGCTCTTGACAGAGGTCAAAGATAAATATGAAAACTTAGGAGCTACGACAGAGAGCTGATATTTAATCCTGAAACGGAATCAGAATATCGAGGGATGAAGTGCAAATGATGGAGAGAAGATTAAGA
Organism: Octodon degus; assembly: GCF_000260255.1. NCBI lineage: Eukaryota > Metazoa > Chordata > Mammalia > Rodentia > Octodontidae > Octodon > Octodon degus. The sequence continues at coordinate 8,034,970 of NW_004524649.1, read as the reverse complement.
GCTGAGAATGGGTGCTCTGGGGATTAAAGACTAGGAGATGTAAAAGTCAAGAGGGGAGACTGAAAAAGAGCAGCCAGTATGTAGTCAGGAAATCAGCAAGAGTGTGGGATTCTGGGAGCTGAGAATTCTGGGAGTAAAAGTGAGAGGAGGAATAAGAATGCACAGTTGGAGTTAGCAGGTCAGAGGGTTAGTTTCTGTGTCATTCACAAATACCTGAAGTAAATCAACTCTGAGGGAGGAGAGGTTTATTTTGGCTAATGGTTATAGAGTTTTCAGTCCACGGTCACTGGCTCTGTTGTTTTGAGGCCTGCAGTGAGGCAGAGCATCATGGTTGGGCCATCTGTTGGGGTTAAGGTACTCACCCAGAAGCAAAGAGAGGACAAGGCTGAGGTCCAACCCGATGACATCATTTCCTCCTGCCAGGTCATTCCCCACCCCCAACCCCATGAGCACCTTGGGCTGGGTCCAAGCCTTCGGCACACATGCCTCTGAGGGATGGTTAAAGTCCAGGCCATGATAAGTGTGAGGCTTCTTCAGACCCCAGCAAGAGCAGTTTCCGGAACATCATGGGAGAGAAGCTATGAGGGTGAGATGCTGAGTTCAGCAAGCCCGGTGAACCCTAGAAAATAAACTGCTGAGGTAGACAGAAGAAGCCTTCAATGAAAGAAAAATTACTTTGATCACTTCTACAACTAGCTAGGGGTTTTTGTGTGCTAAGTGAAGTTCTAAAAATTAATTAACACAGCCCCACTTCAGGCACACTGAGTGGGCCACACTTGATCTCTGTAAACCCAGCCCTGGGAAGGCTTAAAACAGGAGGATCATTATGAGTCCAAGCTGCGTAGTGAGACCCTGTGCCAAATACATTTTTTTTAATTAATTAACAATTTAGCAAGGAAAAAGTCAAAATACCTGTGCTCATATAGGATTTATATTCTGTTGAGGGCAAAGTCAATAAACTAAACAAACACACATTTGAGCTGCTGACAGTTAGTTTAAAAATGTATAATGGGGAAAAATAGACAGTGGGAGGGACAGAAAACTATTTTAGATAGGTTAATCATTAATGCATGCCTCTGAGGTTCTTTCTTTCTTTCTTTCTTTCTTTCTTTCTTTCTTTCTTTCTTTCTTTTCTTTTCTTTCTTTCTTAGTGGTACTAAGGATTGAATCTAGGGTTTCTTTACTCTTGTTTCCTTTTTAATTTTTTTTTCTTATTTTGAGATAGGGTCTTGGTTTGTCTGTCTGTTTTAAGATAGGGTCTCACCATGTAGTCCAGGCTGACCTTGAATTTATAGTAATCCTTGTGCCTGCCTCCCAAGTGTGGGGATTACAGATGTATGCCACCATGCCAGTGAATAGGGCCTTGTTGACTCACTTAGTTGCTCAGAGTTGGTTCAGATTTCTGATCTTCCTGACTCAGCCTCCTATAGTGCTGAGATAACAGATATGTTCCACCATGCTCGGCTACCACTCTGATTTTAAATAGAGATCTTGTATCAGCTAACATTGGGATCTTTATCCTGGTATGGTGGAACATGCCTATAGTCCCAGCACTTGGGAGGCTGAAGCAAGAGGATTGCTGTGAGCTTGAGGTCAATGTAAGCTATGTAGTGAGTCCGGGTCAACCTGAACTACATAGTGAGACCCTGTCTGATGATGATGATGAGGAGGAGGAGGAGGATGATGATGATGATAGCTGTTATATTTGAAAAGACTGGCTTTAAAAATAAATACATTGGGAAAAAGAAAAAAATAAATAAATAAAAATTAAAAAATTTAAAAATTTAAAAAAATACATTGGGGGCCGGGGAAATGGCTCAGTAGAATAAGTGCTTCCCTGGCAAGTGCAAGGGCCTGAGTTCAATCCCCGGTTCTGCAAAATAAATAAATAAATACATACATAAATGTCTATGGTGCATGTAAGAACAAAAGAGAAGCTAAATTATAACTTATATATAAATTACATTTGGTGAAAAAGGTAAGAAAAGTACAGCTAAGGTGACATGCATTTAGTAGGAGGGATTAGGAAATATTAAGTACAAGGGGCCGGGGAGATGGCTCAGTAGAATAAGCGCTTGAATGGCAAACGCAAGGATCTGAGTTCAATCTTCGGTTCCGCAAAAAAAAAAAAAAAAGGAAATATTAAGTACAGAATTCTATCCCCCAAATTAAAGCCTACAGTGTGATTTTCTAGAAAAGAAAAAGACATGTTGACTCCAAAAACAGATAACTTGAGTAAAATAACACCCAGAGATGAAGATATTAAAGTTAATGCAAGGCTAACTCAAATTGGGTTTATGTTTAAATCCAGTCAAAAGAAATGATTGTTTTTTTAGGCTACTGTTATCAAAGCTTTATCATAAAGCTAAGTTTCACCTTTATGATATGCTTTGAACAAAGAAAAAGGAGGAAATAGGCCCAACTTATTCTTTATCTTGGAGTTTAAAGTGCCCCAGGATATCACAAACATAAAACTGAAACAACACACTGGCCTATCTCATCGAGAAAATAAATGTAAGGAATCTAAGCCAACAACCATCAGGCCATGAGCGCACACCCTCTGGCTGAGCATCAGGGATCCACTCTTCTCCTTTACTGGTTAGCAAATTAAAGAGGAAAAACTCCTGTGGCATCTCCAAAATATTTTTTTTTCTCCAAAATATTTATAAAATCAAATACCCTCTAGCGATGAAAGCTCTTAGAAAAATAGGATAAGAAACCTGTCTGTCTTACTGAAGGATTACCTGCCACAGGCTGATGCGGAGGACAGCAGGGACGATAGGACGTGGGCTACTTTTCCTCCTGAGCAGGGAACAAGATAAGGTGCCTGCTCTCTTCTCGGTGGCATCCCGCGTCAAGCCCAATCCGTGCAAATACAAGAATCAGGGTTTAGCTGTGAGAATTCAAAGCAGAGGAAGAGAATTGTCACAGCGAGTGGCTTATATGACACTGCTCTCAAAACGTCTATGAAAATTTAGTGCAAAAGTATTAGAACTGGTGGGGATTTAGCAAAGTGACAAGATATAACACTAAGGTATAAAAATCAGGCACTTCCCTTGACCCAAGCAATAATGAATTATAAAATATAATAAAACCACAAAATGCCTTAAAATAATTCACAGGCTATATACATGGAAAAAGTGTAAAACTTTAGTGAGGCCCCCCAAATAAGACCTAAACAAGAAGAAACTTGCTATGCTCATTGGAAGAGCTAATATCATATCAACATACAGATTCCTCACAAATCGATTATGAAAAGCAATACAGTTGCAACCAAATGCCACCAGGATTTTTTAAAAACAGAACTTCAGGTAGGCAAGATAGCTTAGCAGGCAAGGACTAGAGACTAGGATTCAATCCCCGGCACCACATGCCATGCCAGCCCCGCCCTCAGGCGTGCTGAGTGGGTCACCGACGCCTGGCATGGTGGCACATGCCTGTAGTCCCAGCGCTATGGAGGCTGAGACAGGAGGATCACAAGTCCAAGCTGCATAGTGAGACCCTGTATCAAATATAAAAACAGAACTGCACAAGTGATTCTGAAATTTCTGTAAAGAAAAATGTATGATTACTGAGGATAGTGTCTTTTAACTAAGAATAATTTTTAAAGATATCAAATATCTAAAATATAAAGTTTGAGTAACTAAAAAATGTGATATCCATATAAGAATGAAAAAAAAAAATGGTGGAAAAATTGAGCAAGCAATAAACCTACATGGGCCTGTTTCTAAAAAAAGATGAAGGGGTTGGGGAGATGGCTCAGTGGAATAAGTGCTTCCCTGGCAAGTGCAAGGGCCTGAGTTCAATCCCTGGTTCCACCAAAAAAAAAAAAAAAAAAGGATGAATACTAATAATAAACATGATTTTTCTGTGTCTGTGTGTCATTTTGAGACAGGGTCTCACTATGCAGTTCAGGCTGGCCTTGAGCTCACAGTGAGTCTCCTGCCTCAGCCTCCTGAGTGCTGGGATTACAAGTGTGTGCCACCATGACCAGCCCTTAAAAATGATGTTTTATAACAGTGGGAAAAGGACTAGACAGACGTATAGTTCTGAGAAAACTGGATATACATTTAAGAAAAAAATAGTTAGAGCCTGATGTGCTGGTGAATAAACTACACAGTCCCAGTCCTTAGGCGGAGGCAGGAAGATCGCTACAAGTTCAAGGCCAGTCTGGCTATATATTCACTATATAGCCAAGCTGGGCTATTAGGGAGCCCTTGCCTGAAAATAAAGAAATGAAGAAATAAAGTTTGATATGTCACAATATGTAAAATATATTCCAAATAAAATCTTGGTGGTTGAGAAAGCCTTTCTTTTTCTTTTTTTTTTGTATTTTTTTAGGGAAGGGTCTACAGGGTGTTCAGGGTCTCACTACTAGATCGGATTTGTAGTGATTCACCTGTTTACAGCCTCCCACATGCTCCCATGTTAAAAGGGGGCACTGCCACACCCAATCTCATTCACCACCATCTCAGCATGCCTTGGGGGCAGGGCAGCACAGCAGGCTCCAGGAATCAAACCCCCAACCCCTGCACCTGCTTGTAGGTGCTTTAATCCGCTGAGCTATTTGGCCAGCCCTGAGAAAGCCTTTCTAAGTAAAATTTAAAATGCAATAATTACCAAAAAATGATTAACAAATTCATCTTTTGGGAACAGTGTCATGCTGGGGATGTCCTCCAGTTGTAGCGTATATGTTTAGTACAGGGAAGGCCCCTGGTTCAATCCCCAGCATGAAAGCAAAAACAAACATCCAAGCATACACTAGCGCAGGCAAGCCCACCTCCAAACAAGGCTGATCACTGAACATGTTTAACATCACTAAGACATGATAGAAGACAATACAACCAAGGTCAAAAGGTAAGAAACATCTAGGAAATATCTCTTTTCACATACTCGGACTGAGGGATTAATAATCAGAATGTATAAAATCAGAGATGAAGACAAAGGAAACTTGGCAGGGTAAGACGATGGATTCCCAGAAGAGGAAGCAGGAAAGACACTCAGAAAGATGCTGAGAACTGTGATCAGGAAATCTGCACACTCGAGTGTGAGATACATTTTTCACTGATCGGGTTGACAAAACGGATGTAGGTGGCTGTCCAGTGTGGGCAAGGGCGTACAGAGGCCTATGCAGGGAGGGAAACCATGGTCCTGCTTGTCATTGGAAGCCACAAAATTTCCCCCAATATGGTAAGGGACAAATTCACTCTGGTGCTGTCTTTCTGTAGTGTAGGAGACACTTCCAGGTCCTCATCTCAGTCCAAGAAGCCAGTATTTGTAATCCCAAAGTTACGTTATTGGAATCCCATCAAATTGATTCCAATCTACCACTTACAATGCAACCCTTGGCAAAAATAAAGACACTAGATTATATCTTCAATCATCGGGGAGTCAAGGGGCTCTAAGTCCAGCCATGAAGATGGCTTTCTGGAACCAAGAGAACGACCCAGGGCCTCATCCAGTTTTATTCAGTGGGGGAGTGGCTTGAGGACTGACTGAGAATTGTGGGAGACTACTAAGAGCTGAGCTAGGTGTGTGGCCTAAATTTACCTCTGCAATATGCAGAGAGGATATGCAGAGAGAGTAATCTGCATTATTTAGTATCTAATGTTTTGGTAAGTCTGGTGCTTCAGCTTTGGTGTAGTCTTTCAAGCCCCAGGAAGTCATAGCCTCTGTCTCGAGGCTCGATCCCAGCTGGGGCACAGAGCATTAGCTCTACCATCAGGTCTCAACCGGGCTCACATTAAAGAGCAGCAGGTATAGGTTACCAGGGAAACACGCACGCCACCTTCAAAGACTATCACCAGCACCTCAGCTAGACCAATATGCATTGCTTAAGGCCAATTGAAGGATAAACAGAAGTCCTAGCCTGCTCTGTACAGAACAATATGAGGAAATAGGGTCAGGCTCAGCCAAAATGGAGATAGTCGCTCTTCTTTCAAGGAGAGCTGCTCAGGTGGTCCTCCATACTGTAGAACCCAAGATAGGTGTGATAAGGATGGGGCAGGTCTGTAAGGGAGGATGAAGAAAGACAGATGCCCAAGAGGCACAGATAGTGAAAGAGGCTGAGGAGCATGATGTCATGGTTACAAGAAAGGGCTCCAGGGTTGGGGAGATGGCTCAGTGGAATAAGCACTTCCCTGGCAAGCTCAAGGGCCTGAGTTCAATCCCTGCTTCTGAAAAAAAAAGAAAAAAGAAAAAGAAAAAGAAAAAGAAAAAGAAAAAGAAAAAAGAAAGAAAGGAAAAGAAAGGGTTCCAGAACTCAACATCTATCTATCTATCTATCCATCCATCCATCCATCCATCCATCCATCCATCTATTCATCCATCTACCCACTCACCCATCCAGGGTGTGTGTGTATATGTGTATGTGTATGTGTATGTGTATGTATATTAAATGAACAAGACAAAGTCAGGAAGGAAACAGTCTAGACTTTGTTCTGTACAGGTCAAAGAGCAACAAGATTTAATTGGCGTGGGGGAAATCATTTGAGGAGAATGAGGTGAATTTTTTTCTATATGGAGTTTTGCTTTTTAAATAAGAAGTGTCCCCCTATAACGTGTATAACTAGTTTTTTATATAGAAACCACTTTCACCTGGGTGTGGTGGTACATGCCTATAATCTCAGCACTCAAGAGCCTGAGGTAGGAGGATTGCTACAAGTGTGAGGCCACCTTGGGCTATGTAGTGAGTTCAAAGCCAGCCAGAACTACACAAGCTCAATCTACCATCTTGACCAGACTGTTGCAAAAAAGCAAAAACAAACACCCACATACACACAAAATACTTATTAAATCATTAGATAAAAAGGCGATGTTTTAAATTTTCCTTTGTAAGCCAGTGTCGCTTCTGTTTCTGTTCTCAGTGTTGAGTTAAACCAAGGGCCTCACACATGTTAGGGAAGGGCTCTACTCCTGAGCTATATCCTCATCCCTTTCCTAAATTTTATTTTGAGACAGAGTCTCAGGCCAGCTTTGAACGTGTGAGCCTCCTGCCTCAGCCTCCCAGGTGGCCAAGATTATAGGTAGGAGCCTCTCCCCCACAACTACTAGCTGTATATTTTAATAACCAGAGAAAGAAGCACCAAGTTGACTTTGAAATGATTCCTCACCACAGCCCAGGCCCAGTCATGTCCTGGCTGGAACTGAGCACTCTGCCTTGGCAGCAGTTTGGAATTCTGGTCAGAGCCATCCCGACTGCTGCCTCGAGGCTGCCAGTGTCACCTTGACTACCTGCAGGACACTCCTGCCACTGCTTGTCGATCCCATCAGGTTGCACCACTGATTAATATAAGATGAGCCGGCAGCCAAGGGAAGGAGCTGAGGAACCCAGCACTCAGGGAGTCTGTCCTGCCTCCAGGTGAGTGTGACTGGCCCGGGTGCCTCTCCTGACTCTCCTCCCTGTGCCTGCAGAAACCCAAGCCCACCTCCCCACAGGGGTCCATTTGCCAGGCCCTTCCCACCTGAGTTCTCTGCAGGAGCCTGGGAGTGGTCCAGCCTGTCGCTGTCTCCAGCCTCCCTCCAGGGTCCTGATCTGTCCTCAAGGTCCCCATCCATCTCCAAAGATATCGGGAGCTTAAGTGGTTGAGGGAGTGTCACCAGCACAGCCAAGCACCTGGAGGAAAACCCACAGGGGCAGGCGTCTGGCCCTTGTAGCTGAGGCACTCGGAGTGCAGCACTGTAGCCCAACAGAGAAGGACAAAGGCCACAGGGCTGCTCACGCTGGTCTATAGGATCCGAATAGCAGATCTCATAGGAGTGGAGCCGCATGGTGGGGAGGTAGCAGCAGCAAGTGGGGAGCATGTTCGGGGGTGTATAGGGGTGCAGGGAAGGCAGGAGGAAGCCCTGGTGCCCACACCCACTCACAGTGGTCACAGTTAACAACACGGTGTTGTGTGTAACTAAGTAGCCAGGACAGGACTGTGAATGTTCTGCCTTGTGAAGACACGAGAGACAGGCCATAATGGAGCACACCCATATTCCCAGTGCGCAGGAGGCTGAGGCAGGGGGATCACCCTAAGTTCAAGGCTATCCTTGGCTACATAGTGAGGGCAAAGTCAGCCTGCACTGAGACTCCATCTCAGAAACAAATGATAGATTTTTTTTGGGGGGGGGGGACCGGGGATTGAATTCAGCCCTTGCACTTGCCAGGGAAGCGCTTATTCCACTGAGCCATCTCCCCAGCCCCTGATAGATGTTTGAGGTGATGGATAAGCTAAATATTCTGCTTTGTTCATTACACAAAATGCATGCATATGTTAAAGTATGACATTATACTCCATAAGTATATCCAATCATACATCAATTAGAAATAAAAAGTTAGGGCCTGGGATATAGCTCAGCAGCACAGTGCCTGCTTGGCAAGCACAAGGTCCTCAGTTTGAATCCCAGTACAAAAAAATAGGCTGGGGATGTAGCTCCGTGGTAGAGTACTTGCCTAGCACACAGGCACCCTGATGCCCATCCCAGTAGCCCCATAAATACATATTAAAAATTAAAGATTTAAGAAGAATTGTGGGGGCTGGGGAGATGGCTCAGTGGAATAAGCACTTCCCTGGCAAGTGCAAGGCCTGAGTTCAATCCCTGGTTCCGCAAAAAAAAAAGAATTGTGGCCAGAGACTTTTCTCATTCTATTTTATTATTAATCCTCCTTTCCTTACCTTAGGCTTATCATGACTCCAAACGAGAGAGAGAGAGAGAGAGAGAGAGAGAGAGAGAGAGAGAGAGAGAGAGAGAGAGAGAGAACACAAACCTAAAGCACACAGCTAATCATTTAATGCCACGCAGTTGACCAGTTGCCGTCAGACAAGATAAACCAGCTGCGGGCAGACTGAAGCTGCTCCCTATTAGTTTTTCTTAAGGATTATTCACACCGAAAGAGAAGGTAACCAGATTTTTCACTGCGTATGAGGACCAGTGCATCAGATTTTCTCTAGAAAATAAAGCCAGCTGGCAGCAAGCTTAAAGAAATGCTGATTGTATCCTGTGAGGACAGAAAACCTGATTCAGGCGGCCCCTGACAGCATTTATGGATCATGCCCTAGCTTTTCTTTGAAACAAGATTCCAGATCCTTAACACCTCGCTAGACTCCCAGCTTTTTCTCCACAAGAGGAAAAATCTCGCCTGCTCCACAAGGAAAATATCTACTCCTCTTTTCCCAAGGAGAAAATATTTTCATTTTCGCCCTCATTAATTTTTATGGCTTCAGGTTTGGTAAAGGATTCTCCTTATATTTGCCCCAAAGAGCTTGCACTAAGTATACCCCGCCCCGTTTGCATTGTCTTGAGCCTGGAAGACACAGCGGCCAGCTCCGGAATTGTCTGGCCTCTGGAAAATCACAGGGAAGCTGGGGCAGAGCCAGGAAGGGCTGCTCAGGCTCCCAGCCTCACTTTCTGCTCTTTTGCTTTGGGAGCCTGGAAGCCGATTTGCAGTTTCTTTGTTGAATGCACTTTCCTTGTCCCTTGTAACCATGGCATCTGGTCTGGCTGAGTGTTTCTTAGGTCAGGCTCCTGCCTAGCCAATGTTTATCATTTGAGAAATTTCCATGAGTCATAAATGAAGCCCATGAGCAGCTGCACCTTCTATGGGAGTTTCTGGCCTAGAGTGGTTGCAGATGAAAACGAACCAGGGCTGAGCCCAGAATCCAACACTTGGCTGGGTCAAGGAACAGGGACCCTCCCTCCTCTCTGTCACGGGAAACCCCTTCCTACCCAGTGACCCCAACTCCTCCACGGTGGGCCCAGCTCCAGTTGGCCGAGGAAGGAAGCGGAGAAGCTGACGGGAGGAAGTGACTCACTGGCTCCAGAGTGGGAAGGAAGGGTTTCCACAGGATGGGCATAAAATGGGCAAGTGATTCCTGCCACTGCCAGCAGCATGGAAAGTCTAGCAAGGGCTCTACCTCATGATGACTGGACCTGAATTCACTGACCACCCACACTGGGCTAAAAATATTTGGTGCAGGGTGGGTTGTAAGGTGTGACCCAGCCCTCTTGTGCGTGTGTGCTGGAGTGTGGATGCGGGGCCAAGGCTGCTGCCCCTACCCCTACCCCACTCCCGCCAGCCCCCGAGGAAAACCCATTCCTCTAGTCTCTAGACTCCTGTAGCGATCACTATTGTTGTTGTTGTTATTATTATTATTATTATTATTATTATTATTATTATTATTTTAAACATAAGCCCAGTGTGTCTAGAACCCAATCCATACTGATTATATACCAACATTCAAGGGCCTCAGCAGGCCTAGAATAGAACACTGTACAAACTGCTAAGCATTCAGTAAACCTTTTTTAAATTAATTGTGTGTGTGTGTGTGTGTGTGTGTGTGTACACAAGCCTCACACATGCTAGGCACATGTTCTGCCACGGAGCCACAAGCCCTCCCCCCCTCCCCGCCCTGCGCATGCGCCCCCCCCCCAGGGCCTGAGGGCCTCCTTGGAGACCCAGCAGAGGTCACCTGACACGACCTAAACCAGCAGCCTCCTGGCCACTGAAAGACCTCATTGTGGAGTGGTGACAGAAATACTGGAGTCGTGGTGGTAACAGCAAAACAGCTACACTAAAAGCCACTGGAGTTTTTCACACCACAGCTGCCACCCTTGACTATTTCTGGTGGAGTCACCCTCGACTGTCACCCTAAATTCCCTCCTGGGAAGAGCTGGATTTCTTAGGTTGAATCATCATTCGACAGCCACCTCCCAAGCCCAGAAGGCAAAACCAGCCAGTGAAGACAAACAAGCCAAGCAACACCCACTTTTCTTTATCTTCCCTGTGCATCTCAGCCCACAGAGCCTCACTTTTTGGTGAGATTGTTGGCTGATCTCTTCCTCCCTGTGAAGTGAGGTCCCAGCCAGCTCTCCATATCCGTATTGGCCAACACAAGGGAGAAGCCCTGCTGGTCACAGACATACTTCCGTCCCCTGCCAAAAACCCAGTGCACCTCTCTGGTTCAACTGGCCCCATCAGGATGGTGAGAAGTCCTGACAGCGATCCCCTGTGGCAGGGCCTGGGACTCACTCACCTTCCTGGTCCCTGTAGAGCATGGCTGCAGCCAGCACCCAGAAGGAGCTCAGGAAACACTGAGGCACCCCAGGGGGATATGAGCACTTGTCTTTCCTCAACTCAGGAGTTGAGTGAAGAGAGTCTTGACTCTATTTACTCAACTCCTCTTTTTCACAAGTGGTAATAATAGAGGATGCTGGGCATGGTAGTGCATGCCTATAAACCCAGAACTCAGGTGGCTGAGGCAGGATGATCACCGTGAATTTGAGGCCAGCCTGGGCTATATAGTGAGACCCTGTCTCAACAACAAAACAAAACATAAGAAAACAATAGAAGACGGAATGACAGAAACAATCATACATATATATATATATATATATATATATATATATATTACTTTTAAAGATTAGGCTGCTTAGACTCCTGTATGATTTGCATAAATTAGACTGAGCCACAACAGTGCTTATTTTGTAGGTCAAAGATAGTTGGATATTGTCAGGAGAAAATTGCTGAATCTAGTAGAGTAGAAAATAATAACTATAAATATGTCTAACATGAAGATTATAATTCACTTTTTTGAACAACCCACCCAATTTCATCATAATGGTCTATACAACCCTACCTGGTCACCTCTCAGTCTCTGTGCCTCCTCAGGCCCTGGCGACCATCTTCCCTCTGTTTGGAGAAGCTACTTTGCCCACTTGGGGTGCAAGTCCTCCAGATCTTTCTACAAATCTGTCTTTCCCAGCATTTTAGTCTCAGATTAAATTCTACCTTTTTGGAGATGACTTCTCTGGGTATTATTATTATTATTATTATTATTAATTAAATTTTTCAGACAGGGTCTCACTATGTAACCCGGGCTGGCCTCAAACTCCTGGTGAACTCTTGCCTCAGCCTCCCGAGCGCTGGGATTACAGCTGTGTGCCACTATGCCTGACTTCAGCACATACTTGACTTCAGCATTTCAGTTGTGCTCTCCTTACCTCTGGCAACTCTCTCTCATCACCCAGTTTTGTTGTCAACAGAGCACTTGCTGCTCACAACCCTACACTTTTTGTTGAGTTGTCCTATCTGGGACACTATGGTTTTAGTCTGGGACGGCTGGACCTTTGTCTCATGTATAGCTCTAAGTAGAGCAGGCATGTGGTAGGCATGGCTGTTGACATAACGAGGTCAATAATTACCCTCTAAAAAGCTGCCGGGTATGGTGGTACACATCTGGAATCCCAGCACTTAGCACGCTGAGGCAGGAAGACTGCCATGATTTAAAGGCCAGCCTGAACTACAGTGAGCCCTTGTCTCAACAAACAAAAGAACAGCAGGTTCAGAGCCTATTTTCTCTTTTTTATTTATTTTTTTCCAAAACTGATTAGTAGGAAAAACCTGGAATTACAGGCATGCACCACCATACCCAGTCTTTATTTTTATTTTTTATATATTTTTGGCGGAGTCAGGGATTGAACTCAGGCCCTTATGCTTGCCAGGCAAGCACTTATTCTACTGAGCCATCTTTCCAACCCCTCAGAGCCTATTTTCTCAAGCACTTCCTTCCCTTGATTTTCGAATTCCACTGTCCTAGGTTCCCTTTCCCTTTTCCCCCAGGCACTGACCCACTCTCTACCTCCCTGCATCTCTCACTCCTGGACCTCTCTCTCAGCTCACATCCCTAGTCAGGGTATGTGCAGTCTGTTTCCCAGCTCATCCACTGACTCTCTTAGCTCCACAGCATTTTATATTCCCAACATCTCCCAATTTTTCTACAACTGCTTGTTCCTAACATTTTTTCCTATGCTTTCTGAAAATATTTACCCTGCTCCTGATGACTTATCCTCTTCCTCCTGCTTGCTTCTGTGCCTGTCTTTCACAGTGTGTTGATTTCCCTGATGTTTCACTGTCTATCTACACTGAGGTGTCTTACATCTTCACCTGCTAGGCTTGAGCAGGATCTTGGGAAAGGTACTGCTCCAGGAAAGCTTGGGGGGGTGACATATGGGGTGCCCCAAAGCTGGAGTCCAGGCTCAACCTCATCTCAGCCAGGAGGCCTTGAACCTTGCAGATGACTTCCTGTCCATGGTCTACCTATTTCTGGGATCTAATCACTGAGTCCTCAAGCCAGAGGCCATGCCACAAGGCGTCCGGCTGGACACCGGCTGGTAGTCCCTGAAAGTTCTGGGATTTTCCTGTGCTATGGCAGCTGTGGCAGGGAGCAGAGGGCAGAGGGCCAGGGTAGGGCGGGGACGGGTTCCCACTAGAGCCACCACTCCCATGCTGTGGCCGACACACTGCTCCTCTCCTCCCATTCCCACCCCCATGGAAATACCTCTTAGGTTTTCTCTGCACGTACTTCCATTCTGTTTTTATGTGTGATCTTGCTGTGACTGACACTCCTCACTTCATTCCTATCCTGACTCTAAGACCTGGAATAGCACCAGTGCTGGAGCGCCTCAGTATCCTGAGGGGTTTTCAATTTGGTTAGCCTTTCCTAAGTCAAACACTCCACTTCCTTATTTGTCCCTTTCTCAGTGTTCTGTGGCTCATTTTTCTTCAGATGACAGCCAGAAGATCAAAAGTGCAGGAAGAATGTAGTGCATTTGGATAGAACGGGAAGACAGTGCAGAGAGCCCCAAGAAAGACTGTTGTATGAATAGCTACAATGTCCTTCATTACAACAGCCTGGAAGTTCTGTCTCCTCCGTGGATTAGCGGTGTGATAAACTCTGCTCTTGGTGCTGCGTGTGGGTCTGTGCTTGAGGAACTGAGGGAGTGTTCATTTATTCCTGGCCTGAGTTTCCTTTTTAAACTTTTCCCCCTAAACATCTAGTGTAATGGCTGGCTTTGGGAGCCTCCAGAGGGCAAGACACAAACAGGGACCTTCCGGCTTAGACTTCTCACTGATAGGTGTTTTTCAGGTGAATGGTGCAGCAGAGAAACAGGCAGAAGGAAAAGGGGAAAGGGGCTTTATTTTCTTTGAGGACACGGAGAAAATTCTGGGAGGTCAAGGAATTCTCTGAACTGGACAAAGGCTGAGGCTTTTACGACTTTTTGACAGGGGTAGGATGAGGGGCATGATTAGATGTATCTGAGAAATTGACTGGGGTCTTCCCTGAGGTGGAGCGAAGGGTGAGAGTAAATTATGTCCTGGGCTAAGTTGGGGAAGAAGGGGGAGGTGGTCCTGGGAGCACAGGCCTTTGTTTTAAGGGCATCAGTCATATTAGATGACCACCACAATGATTTTAGCAATTTACACTAGGGCCCGAACCTATCACTCACAAGCGTCTCAAAGGGAACTCACAGCCCAGGAGGGAAGAAGAACCATTGCTCAACATCTTTGTCCCATTTCTTGCTCCATTTCCTTGTGGCTTTCCTCAAGAAACCACTGGCCTGTGCAAAGCACAGAGTTGCTGAATGGCTAATGTTCTGGAAGTGTGGGGGACAACGACACACCCGTAAAGACTAAGCGAAACCACTAGTGGTGCCCACCGAGATACTGTAATAGGCTCAGCCTTTTCCTAAAGTAACTGCTGGATGGCAGGCCTTGGGGCTGCCTGGCTCACAGGACTGGGATAGGGCAGGGAGGAGAGGGGTGTCCAGTGGCGATCTCTGCAGACCCTGCTCATCTTCCAGTGAGCCCTCTGCCATGTTGAGGCTGTACCTGGCTCTTTCCCAGTCTCTCAGGGGTTTGGTGCACACTGCCTATTCCTCTGGGCCTGGATGAGGGTCTCTGCACCTTCCCTGTCTGTGGAATGAGAGCAGTGGTAACTACCTATGGGGGAGGGGGGTTTCCACCATGAATCATCTCCTAATATCTATTTTCCATTTTTTAAAATAATCTCCCCCCCCCTCCAATCTCTTAGCTGAGCATAATGTTAGTCAGGAAACAGACCACATTTCACATGTGACTAAGTTCTGGTCAAAGAGATAAAAGGTTAAACTCTCTGGTACTTCTGGGAATTTTCCTGAAAAGGAGAGGAGCACCCTTTTTACCTTGTCTTCCTTCTCACTGCCCAGAATGGGGAAGGGATAGCTGGATCTCCAGTAGCCATTTCCGAATAGGAAGTGACCTCGGGGATGGAACCCATGCATAGCAAAGCAACAACAGCATAGAAAAGGGTCGTAATCACTACCAAGTCAATATGCCAGAGCTGACTGCCTTGCCTCTGTGCTTCTTTTGTAAGTGAAATGAACTTTACCATATCGAATCTGGTAACAGGTTAAACCACTATTTTGAAGTCTGTATAATAAAGACCATCTTTAAAAATGCAGGTAGTCTCAACATGCAGGCCTGCAGCTTGTTTTGGTTCAGTCATTCAACAGTGTACCTTGGGGATCTACGCATATTGTCTTACTTTTCACAGTTTTATAGTACATTGTTCCCACAGATACTTTGAAGAGCTTGAACACTTCATTAGCCTTTCTTTTTTTTTTTTTTTTTTTTCTCTCCCCTAGGAATGGAACTCTTGGTCAGTCTTGAACCAAGTACCTGATTCCCTTATTTGTCTCTGAGAAGTGTACTTATGTATATGGGCAAAAAGGCAGGTCATACTGAGACAATGTGACAGTCATGCTTTGCAAAGAACAGAAATTGCTATCAGGAGGGCTAAGGTTAAACAAGCAGATAGTCATGCTTTACAGAAATTATATTACACAGAATGATTTATTGATACGGGCAGGTCACTGAGATAATCACTAATGGCTATGGTACACTCTATGCCCAGCATAAAACCATAACAAAAAATACCAAAAAAGGAAAACACATGCACAAGGTATTCTTCTCTGTAGTCCAGATGTATAATCAGCACCAGTCTTTACCTTAAGAAGGGCCCTGAGATTATGTGAAAGGGGAGCTGGTGTTCCAGGGACCTTCCTTTATTATACTGTTATATCATTATTATTATTTTGAAACAGGGTTTTCTTATGCAGTTCATGCTGTCCTTGAACTCACTTAGTAGCCCAGGCTGGTCTTAATCTTGCAACGATTCTCCTCCCTCAACCTCCTGAGTGCTGGGATTATAGGTATGCACCACCATGCCCCACTAAAATTATTTTATAAATACTAAAGACATAAATAAGGGTGGGAGACACAGAGGAACTTGTGGGAAGGCAGGAGAAAGATTTGAACCAGGTTTTTTTGTACACTCCCTCCTAATAGGGTTTATCCCCAGCAAAGGAGCTTTTTCCAGACTATTAATACCCATGTTTCTGCAGTCTACTCAAAGTGAATTTATTCTTCCCTGTCACCCCTATTAATGGCTTCAAATAAAAGTGCCAGGACATTTTGCAAACGTAGTACAGATCAAGTGTTGTATTTGCAAAATGCCTTCTAAATAGGAAATGGAGCACGCCCATGCTGTATTCAAGGAAGGACTTCGTACGCTGTAATCTGCCTGGACTGCTATAATGCAATGCCACACAGGCTGGGGCAGCGTGGAGACAACAGAGATGCATTGCTATTGTTCTGGAGGCTGGGAAGACAGCTAAGAGAGGTAGAAATTAATAGGCAGTCAGACAGGGACAAGCCCTTGAGGGAGTCGGCGCAGATGAAAGCTCATCAAAACTGCAACTGGAGTCAGGTCCAAAGGAGACCAGGCCTCAAGACTGAGATGAAATGGCCTGGCCTTCGAGTCTCCCAAAGGAATAAATAGCAATTTGAGATTATGCTGTAATTAGCAGCACCCGGTCCAGTAAGTCTAGATTGGCATCAGACCTCTAGATGAGTGACCTAAACATCCGGATCCATCCTCTCATCCCTTCCTGTCCCTTTCTCAGGTTTTTTGTTTTTGTTTTTTCTTTTTTTGGCAGAACCGGGAATTGAACTCAGGCCCTTGCACTTGCCAGGCAAGTGCTTATTCTACTGAGCTATCTCCCTGGTCCCTTATTTATGGTTTTTTTTTTAAATGTATTTTATTTATTTATTTATTTATTTATTTATTTATTTATTGGTGGAACCGGGGATTGAATTCAGGCCCTTGCGCTTGCCAGGGAAGTGCTTATTCCACTGAGCCATCTCCCAGGCCCTTCCTGTCCCTTTCAAAAAAAAAAAAGGGCCCTTGTTTTTCCTGTTAGAAATTATACATAAACTAAAGTTAAGGATACTCTACATACGCTCCTGCTATGTGCCTCACTTCCCCATTGAATCAATATTACCTATGTGCTATACTTGCGATCCTACTGTTTGCAGCTTGACCCATGGTGTACCCATCTTGTGATTTTGCTCTACAGAGCATTCCTGGAGAAAGCACCTCTGGGGCCACGCATTTCCAGGGCCACCCGCTTCTGGGACCCCTCCTGTCTCTCAAGAGCTTTATCTCAGTAAACCTTCCATACTTTTCACCTTGGTCTTCGAAACTCATTCTTCAATATTAAGGAGGCAGGAACTCAACACACATGGCCTCTACCAGGCTGAGAGTTATTTTTCCCCAGATTCAGCGTCTTTAAAAGAAGCAAGACTTGGCTGGGGAGACAGCTTGGTGGTCTAAGTACCTGCCTGGTAAGTACAAGGTCCCAGGTTTGATCCCCAGTATTGCATGGTATGCCAGCCACAGAATCCTGGGTGTACCATTCCAGCCCCAAAACCAGGTGTGGTGGCACATGCCTGTAATCCCAGCACTGCAGAGGCTGAGACAAGAGGATCACTACTAGTCCAAACTGCATAGTGAGACCCTGTACCAAATAAATAAATAAAAGATTAAGAAAGAAGCATGACCTGGTTAGAAACACTGGTCTTGTGTGTTCACAGTGGTGGGAGAGGCAGAGGAGTCTCTGGGTTGAGGGCACTGATGCCACACATGGGGGCTCTGTCCTTAGGACCTGATCACTCCTGAAGGGCCACCTCCAAACAAAACTACACTGGAGATCAGGTTTCAACATTTGGGGGGGGGGCACATAAACACAGCCTATAGCATTATGTTGAAAGCATTTTCTCTCTGTAGAGGAATGAGATTGTCTAGGACAGCTGGCTGTAAGCAGAGTGACTGAAGTTCAGTGGAACCCTCAGGAAAGAGGACTCATCTCAGGCCACGGTGAACTGCTACCCAAGTTTGCCTGATAGATCTAAGAACATCTCCAGATACTGAGCACTGAACATCTGTATTATGACATATGAAGGGCTGGCCCTGTTCATGTAAATGGAACTGAAGTGTCTTTAGACCTCAATGAACCACAGTCTAGTCTAGCAGTACAATAGTGGCAAATACTGTATAGCCAATAGAGCTACATTAACAGTAGGGAAAATTCACAAAAGCTGGATATTCCCAGTGTGTTCTGAGGACCAGCAGTATCTGCATTGCGTAGTGGAATCTGGAGCCCCAGCTTTTGCTGAATTGCATTTTAGTAAGATCCCCAGGTAATATTAATTCTTACTAAGATTTAGAAGTGAACCATGCCCTTACAGAAAGGTCCACTATCCATCCATCCCTTTGGGAAGTGGTGACACAAATGACTAAGGCAGTCAGAAGGAGCAGGAAGGGTCCTAGAATGAGAAGTTTTGCTTGGAAGAACAATGTATACTTCACAAGGTGTGGGAGACAGAGGTGATCTGACAGGAAAGACAGGCCAGCTCCAGAGGCAGAAGAGTCACGCTGATTTTGTGAGGATGCTGGGACAAACCGCAGAAAATCTTAAGCAGGCCAGTAACAAGATTTGATTCTTCTGTTCGGGCATAACTGGTGACAGAGCAGAACTGCACAAGCTTGAGGCTGGGGCAGGCTGTCACGTGTCCCTAATTGAACACGCTTCAGTTTTGGACTAGAAAGGAAGCCTCCAAGGCCTTGACAGACAGAAAAAACAAAGTTGGATACACAATTCCTCGGCTTGCAATCTAAACCCAGCAGTATTAACTCACCTGTGGAGTGTTATTAGTGCAAATTTTGAGGGTTTGTCCCGTCTGTATTTTATAGGAAACTTACAAACCTGACTTGGGAAAAGTTCTTCAGGCAATTCCCACGTCCCTGCTGGAGTCTGCCAAACACCCGCAGCCAGTAGTAAAGGCTTACCATCACCCAACTTCCTTATTGCCTTAAGAATAAAAAGTAATGAGAAATGGGTTTCTATGCCGAGTGGACAGAACAAAAGCCACATAGAACTTAGCTTTTAAATAGCTCCCAGAATTAAAAAAGCACTCAAAACCCCCACACTATCCATCTTGTTCAGAAGCCTCCTATTTGGAGAATTAAAATAGTGTCTGTATAGACCATTATGTCCTTGGCAGCCTAAATTACATGCAACTTCAAGTTAAGTAATCTTCCCAGTTGTAAATTCTTCCTATTCCCTTTACTGCCCACAAAAACACCCTTTGGAAGAGCGCTGAAATTCCTTCGGGGCCCCTGCAAGTTATGTTCCTGGTGCAACTGCCCGTTAGGAAAAACACAGTTCAGGAGTTGAAAACCCCAGACTCGAAGCAGCGACGGCCGCCCCGGCCACACCCTGTGCGGCGGCTCTTTCTGGGCCGGGCCAGAAGATAAACAAATCGCTCCTGTTCCCCAGACAGGACATTAACGCTGACTCACAGGGCGTCCAGAGCGGGCCCTGTAGCCTCGGGAAGGAGGAAAAATGTTCAGATTTTTTTCTCTCACGCGAAGACCCGGTGCCCAGCTGGCCAATCATCGGCAGGCTGCGGGGACCGCACCAAAGTAGGTAAAAAATGCGGGTGCCGCCGGGTCCAAGGTGCCGCCAC
>NW_004524649.1:7998565-8014471 GCF_000260255.1 Octodon degus | reverse complement strand
CGCCGCCCGGGCCCCCGCACCTCCGCGCCGGGCCCCAGTGCAGCAGGCCGCGGCCGAGCGCCCCACCGGCCGGGAGCCTATCCGGGTCTGCAGAGCGGGCGGGGGGTGCTTGGGAGCCGGCCTTGCGGGAAAGCCAGCTGTCGGTGTCTCGTGCGCGTTTGCGTCTCGAGGTCTTTCCATCAGTAAGGAAAATAAGGCCTTTATTGAACAAGCCCGGAAGGCGGACCCTGGCTCAGTTAAGAACCTGGTGGCCTTGCCACCGTTTTGTTTGTCGTATCTGGCAATCAGCTTCAAGCAGCACTCGGGCTTGTCAGCCTTGGCAGTGCCTCTTTTAACCCTTCCCTGCCCGATCCCTCCGTGTGGAGCTGGAAATTTTTACTTATCTGTAAACAGTTGGGCTGCACCAGAATTTGGAGTCCGAGGTGCTGGCGAGATGTTGGACGTTAATACAACAAATTTTAAAGCATTTTGAAAGTTCTTTTAGTTACCTAGTCATTTTGAAGTAAACGTGTTCACTGTATTGTAAATAATGGAGGTTTTGCCTAATTTACATATATTTCTACCTCTACACTGTCACTCTGCTGTAAGTGTATTCTTCGCGGGGCGACCAGGTAGAACGTCTTGTCACTTTCTGAAGTTGCACACACTGTTACCATTTTTGGTCAATGATTTGCAGGCATAGCCTTACTAGACTTTGCTAGAAATATGGCACTGTTAACTGCATCTGTCCGCCTGGAAGCGGTTGGTACCAGCTTATCTGTGTACAATGTGTGTTCATAGAGTAACAGTGTTGGTTTTCTTACAATAGTGTGACTTTACAAGATGCAGCGTTGCCCCTTTGTGGAAGAAGATGATTAGCTGGTAGTTTTTGGAATCTGGTGTGTAATAGGGGGTTGTTGATAGTCTTTGTTTTTTTGTAGTAAACTGCAAAGAGGATCAACATCTTAGTTCTTTTTAACCTCTTTACGTACTGTTGTATACTAAGCGACTTTTTAAGGGCTTTGAGTTCTGATAAACCTAGAACCACCCACTCACCAGTTTGCTGAAAGTGCTGTGTGTGATGAACTTGAACTGGTCTTGGCTTTTTTGGTTTTTTGTTTTAAGTTTGTAATCCAGTACACACTTTCTATTGATAACAGGACCAAACATTTTAACTTCAGTTATAACAATTACGAAGTTCTGGACGGTCAAATAAAATGAAGGAAGAATCTTATTTCCTGGTACTGGGAGAGAGGAAGAAGTAAAAATTAAAGATGGTGGATTCTAAATACATTTCAAATTTGTTTGCCTTGTGGTAGTTCAGAAAGCCCTAACAAGCTACTTTTGTTTGAATGCTTGCAGAGAATAGAGTTCAGAATACAGACTGGCCATTTTTGAAGGCTCCTGTTACGTTTGGTTTTACAAGCAGAGCTGTTCATTCCAGCTGTTAGAGAATATTGTGAGGAGGAGGAAAGAGTTCTTTTATATTATCCTAGGTTCTAGCACTTTCTGTATTTGGAGCTATTTAGATTTGTTTGTTAGACTCATGGAGCCAAGTTTCCTTTTTTATTTTTTAACCATAGGTTAAATTTTAACTGCTGTTGTGTGTATTTTCTGTTTGTTTTTTTTTTTGTTTGTTTGTTTTTTTGTTTTTTCAGACAGGGTCTCACTTATGTTGTTCAGGCTGGGCTTGAATTCACTGTGTAGCTAGTCTGGCCCTGACTGGAGCTGATCCTCCTGCCTCAGCCGCCTCCCACTTGCTGGGATTACAGATGGGTGGCCCCAACACCTGGCCAAAGGTGTATTCTAAATTAACAGAATTACTTCCTGGTATTCACCAACCCTTCTGGCAGCATTTGGAATAGAACAAGCTGAAACTAACTTTTAACAAAAAAGCAATTCTGAGCACTTCAAGATGAGATTTCACGTGGTCAAACACCTCATGCTCCAGTGCCTTCCCACTTCCAGACACTCCACCTAAAGCCCTGTGTGTGTGTGTGTGTGTGTGTGTGTGTGTGTACTGGGTGTGTCAGCTTCCTTTGTGTGTGCAGAGCGACTTACCAGCCCATCAGTTCCTACTGTGTTGTGACTCACAGGTAGGCCTGCCTAGTTCTTCCTGTAACCAAGGTGTGCATTTGCAGTATAATTGGCTTAGGCTGAACTACAAATGCGTTTTACCACACCAAGAAACACTTTCACTTATGACCACCCAGTGAAGCAGGCTGGGTACTCTTGTTCCTGTGCCTGTTGATAGGAGTAAATAGACTGGAGAATTCATCCACTTGTGTTCAGTCGCTTTTTCTGACTCCACATCAAGTTTTAAAGTAGTTTAAAAAAGTCTTTTAAACATTTTAAGGAGTAAAGTACGCAGAATAAAGATCTCTTTGTATGAAACAAGTTTATAGGGTTTTTTTTTTTTTTTCCATATTTCAGATTTTATGTTGCCTTTGCAGCTAACTGTATTTTCTCTAATCTCGCCTCTCATCCCCAGAGACAGCTGCTCTGCGGACCTAGATTGTAATGCAGATTAGGAGGAAAACATTCATTAAGAAAAAACCTCTCAAACAAAAAAAGGGGAGGGATGCAGGCCTGGGAAGGATGAAACTGGCTCTGATGGAAGTGGCTCTGTGAATGTCAGCACCATGTGCTTTGTAGTTGCTGTTTCCCCTAGAGGCTTACCCATCACTGCTTTTTCAGAATGTGGCCCCTGATTTCCACAGCTGGCCTTCCCATGTTAACAGATTCCCTTGCTTTTAGCTACACTGTATGCGTCCTGAGTAATGATATGTTTTTAAAATTTATATAAATCTGTGCTTCATGTCACTTTTTATATATTTTTTTAAAAATTAACTTTAGGCTTGCCTGGCAAGTGCAAGGGCCTGAGTTCAATCCCTGGTTCCGAAAAACAAACAAACAAACAAACAAAAAAAAACAGTGAAAATAAAAATTAACTTTTGGGGAAGTATTTTTTTGGTTTTAGCTGTGGGTCCGTTTTTTTAAAAAACTACTGAATAATATTCTGTTGTATGACTGTACCAGATTGTCTCTTGTCTTGTTGGTGGACATTTGGACTTCTCTCTCTTTTTTTTTTTTTTTGGTCTTCTGAAACTTTCTGAAACAGGCAATTTCCACATCTTCCTGTATATTCTGGAGGCCTAAATCCTTTCTTGGTGTTTGTGTAGAAGTGAAGCCAGGGGCTGGAGGGTGGGTACATTTCCTATCCTGCCAGTTTGTTTACTTTGTGTTCCATAACTTGTAGCCTGCTTTTCCGTTTCTTTTCACCTGGTAACTTAGAACTTTTGTTCCAGAAACCAGTGTAAAATAGCTTCTCATTATTTTGATCTGCATTTATGTGACTTTGTTCATGTTATTGAATGCTTTTGTCCTTATGGTACTGGTGACTGAACCCAATGTCTCGAGTAGACTGGGTGAGAGTAGAGCTACACTTCCTGTCCACATGTTACATTTTTATATACATGCTGCATGCATCCTGCGAGCATGATGTAAAATCTGATTTTACTTTATATATCAAAACACACACGCAAGTGCTGGCCAGAAAGCACAGTGGACTAAGGCGCCTGCTTAGGCAGAGTGCAGCAGCCAGGGTTCAGGTTCAGTCCCTGTCATGCCTTGCCAGCCCCACCCCCGGGACACACTGAGACGGTGATTGAGACCAGGCATGGTGGCGCATGCCTGTAATCCCAGCACAGGGGAGGCTGAAAAAGGAGAATCACTAAGAGTCTGATCTATATTATAGAGAGACCCTATAGACCCTGTACAAAATACGTTAAACCACACACATGCATATACACAATAAGAACGTGACTGTGTACACAATAGGAACGTGACTGTGACCGTTGATGCTACCACCTCATGAGGATGATGTCCCTCCATTCTTGCACATGAGTTTCTTTCCAGCTACATAAAGTAAGTCACAGGAACTTGGCGCTCTCTGTTCTGTCTCCTGCAGCTTTCTGGCTTCTTGTAGCAGACACAAGGGTGATCTAGGAAAGACTCCTACTTACCTCTGC
The DNA here is from genome assembly GCF_000260255.1 of Octodon degus. Taxonomy (NCBI): domain Eukaryota; kingdom Metazoa; phylum Chordata; class Mammalia; order Rodentia; family Octodontidae; genus Octodon; species Octodon degus. The sequence continues at coordinate 8,010,461 of NW_004524649.1, read as the reverse complement.
CCTGGTAATGAGCCCTTTGGCCTCCTTATACTATCCTGTTCCCTGCACAGTTCCTGGGCCAGAACCTTAAAACACACAGGGTATGTGGGAGTGTTTGCTTTCTACTCAGATTTGCCATGAACTAAAACTTCTTTTTTTTTTTTTTTTTGTGGAACCAGGAATTGAACTCAGACCTTTTTGCTTGCCAGGAAAGCACTTATTCTACTGAGCCGTCTCCCTGGCCTAAAACTCTTAAAAAAACATAGTGTACTAAAAACATGCAAAACAGAATGAATAGCTGACTCATAACTGGTTTAAGTAAAAGTATTTAATGTTTAACTTACTATGAAGGAGGCTCCAAACATTTTTATGCGAATGTAACTGTAATTTCTTTCAATAATAACTAAATGTTTTGAGATAAATATGCCATACTTGAAATTGGAAAAAGTCTTAAAGCTTTTAAAAACTGAACTTTCCGTGAATACGCTGTTTATAATTGGTGAGCAAAGCTCTAGTTCCCCAGGTAACCAGACATACTCTCCCTGCTGTATTGTCTGCTGTTTGTGTGTATAAACCACGAGGCATAATAAAGATTGTTTCCCTTCAGGAGTAATGTTCATGTCCAGTACTGTCCATGAAAGTTGTGTCCAGAGGTTTACATCTAACACAGAGCAGTTTTTCGTCTGTCCCTTTGTCTCTGCCTCCTCTGTGTTGCTGTTAGAAACTAGAAATTTTCACTTTAAATTGTTCTTTTGAGCTGTGTCCTATTCATTTTTCTTGAAATTTTTGAAAAAGGTATAGGTTAGGAAAATAAATAGATGCATTCTTCTCCGTGATACTTCGGATGGACTTCCTGCATCCATCAGAAGCTGTTATTCAAGGACCTCTGTTGGATTTGGTAGATTTTAGGCTCTAGTGGTTCTGAATTCTCAGCGTGAATTAGTCTTCTAGCAACTTATGCACTGTGTTGCATACTCCGCTTCACCATTTGCTCTTTTTTTTTTTTGGTGGGGGGGTACTAGGAATCAAACTTAGGACCTTGCGCTTGTCAGGCTAGTGCTCACTGACATCCCTGGCCCTCGTGATCATGATGTGCTTTGTTAGAGTAAAAGTGGATCAATTTTTGGATAATTTTTTCAAGACCTAATTGAAGTAAACAATGAAAAAATTTAAAGAAAATGAAATTAAAAATTAAGACCTTGACCTTTAGTTGAAGATACCAAAAGACCAAGAACTAGTTCTGTTGCAGTGAGGCATAGATGAGCTCATCAGTGCTTCAGGGAGTTATCTGTCACATTTTGATTTTGGACCTTGTGGCAGAGGAAGACTGTTCCTTTCAACATTTTTACTTTACCTTACAGGTTATTATTTGTTTGTCTTCACAGAAAAGGATAGATGAGTTTCCTACCCAGTTTGATTTGGTTTGGTTTTGAGCCAGGGTCTCACTGTGTAATTTACTTACTTGAACTTACTATGTTATAGCCCAGGCTGGCCTCATACTCTTGGTGGTCCTCCTGCCTCAGCCTCCCTCCCGAGTGCTGGGTTTACAGGTGCGTACCATCACACTGACTTCCTACCTTTATTCATGTCTTGGTTTGTTAGTGTAGTCAGTGTTTATTTTAAAATGTTTTCACATTTTTGTTGTTGTTGTTGGTATTCTCATGTGGTAGTAGAGCTAAAGATAAAGTCGGGGAAGATAAGGGTCAGATTTGTCCAGCTTCTTGGCAGCATGTAAACCAGTTATTGAATCTCAGAAGAGTTTTGGAGAAATTGTGAAAGAATTGAAGCTTTGTTACAAGAATGTTAGTAATCTTAATTCCAGTGTCATTAAATAGAAATAAGCCAGGCATGGTGATGTACAAATCTGTAATCCCAGCAGCACTCAGCAGGCAGAGGCAGGAGAATCCCTGTGAGTTCAGCACCATCCTGATCTACATACTAACATCTTGTCTCAAAAGACAAAGACAAGAAAGCCCAACTAACAGCAGTAAATGCAAGCTGTGTATGTACCTTACAATTTCCTAATAGTCCCATTAAAAAAGTAAAAAGATGAAGTTTATTTAAGCCAGCATATCTAAACTATTACATTAACATTTAATTAATATAGGGCCAGGCCTATAGCTCACTGGCATAGTGCCTGTCTGGCAGGTGCTAGGTCCTGAGTTTGATTTCCATGCCAGAAAAAAACCCATTTAATTAATATAAAAAAACTAGTCAAAGCAGTATTCATGTATCCATGTTGCTTCAGATATACTTAAAATTTCCAGGTCACAGCATTGGAAATTTTAAGTTAATTAAAATTCAATAAAGGGGTGGGAGAGATGCTCAGTGGAATAAGTGCTTCCCTGGCAAGCTCAAAGGCCTGAGTGCAATCCCTGGTTCCGCCAAAAACAAAACTAAAAAAGATAAAATTCAATAAAAATAAAAAATACAAATTTTTAGCACACTAGTGTACTAAAAGTTCTCACTAAACTACAGATGTATTCACAGCCACCTTGTTGGACCAACCTCACTCTGGAATTTGGTCTGGCTACTTTATAATGGGAAGTTAGTATGCAGCCAGCACTTAAGCTCTCTGCATTTTGGCATATACTAGAAATCGGTCCACAGCATGCAGTAGGGTTCTGTGGGACTGGATGTGAGCTCTCTGAGGTATCTCTCAGAGCAGGACCACACAGATATTGCCAGGCAAGCCCAATGAACAGTGCCTGCGAGAGTTTGTGACAAATGGCAGCTTCCCAAGGAGTTTTGACTATTTCTATCCCACATGCTTTTAAACATGCAATGGGAAATTAAGATATAAGCATAGGACTTCCCTGTGTATAATGCATTAAATTTAATTTGAGTCTTACAGTGAAAATCCTTCAAAGTAGGTGAGGCAGATACTGTTAAAAGTAATGCCTTGGGCCAGGGAGATAGCTCAGTAGAATAAGCACCTGCCTGGCAAGCACAGGGTCCTGAGTTCAACCCCTGGTACCACATAAATAAATTAACCTTAAGAGTAATGTCTTTAAGATGATTCTGGTATACTGAACCCCCTTAAAAGCTGACTGCCCTCACCTTGAAAGTGAACCTGGAAGATACTTGCTTCTCATTGAGGAGGCATCCTGAACCACTGAAAGGCAGCACTTGAAAGCCTAACCAAAAAAAAAAAAAAAAAAAAAAAAAAAAAAAAAAATGTGAGAACTGTTCAGGGCCCAGGAACAGCCTTGCAAAAAAAAAAAAAAAAAAAAAAAAAGAGCAGGAAGTAATGCTGTCTTAGGTAACTTACAAGTGTTTACTGTGTGTTAGGCATTGTGTTACCTCCTCATTAATTCTCACTGAAGTCGCTGAGGCAGGTGTCATCACCATGCCTGTTAATGCACACTGACAGGTGACTTGAGCGCATGGGCTTACAGTCTGGGCTACCAAGATACTTTGAATCATTGTACTTATTGTCTGACCTTACATGAGTTACAAGCTATTTTGTACCCAGATTTCATCACTCTTTCATGTGAGAATGAAATACGGGCCACCATCATAACATTATGGGTGATGCCCTTGAAGGAGTGCTGGCACACAGTGTTTGTCACTGTTAGCTAAAATAATATTAACCATTGGCTGTCTTCAATCTGATGAGATTAATTTTTTTATGACTAGGAAAAGTTCAGATCACTAACTCCTTGAAAATCAACTTCAGCCTAACTAATCACAAGGCAACTAAGTATCCTGCAGGGGCTGGCTCTGGGAGTCTCTCAGACCTGGGGCTACCTCCCAGTACCTCCCCTCAGACCCAGTCACTCATTCCCTGGGCTTTGTGACCCTGCCTGCCACAGGGTAGCACAGATCCCACAGCATTCCTGCCTGTGCCTGGCAACTCTGCCTGAGAATGGCTTTGGAATAGTTTGATGTTCTGCTTGATCTTTAGATCCTGTGTTCATCTTTAGACATTTTTATGCTGGTGTGTGCCTTGATAATTGTAACTCAAATCAGAAGGGTGGGAAGAGTGTATTAGAACATGTTTCAGGTTTTTTAGTTACTGCTGTTTTACTTGGAATGAACTTTTGAGTTTTCAGATAACATGAATTTTCATGTATTTTGGCTTCCACTTTTAAGTATATTTTTCCTGAAATAATTAATGGAGATTCAAACACAGTTCTGCAGTGCCTTCTGTGTTCAAGATATCAATCATTTATTCATCAGATATGTGAGGGGTTTTATGTCATGGACTAACCCATTCACTAGGGAAACAAAGGAAGATGGGCTCATACATGGGAGCAGGGAGTGGTGTGAAGGAAGGAAGCTGGTCAGGAGGGAGTCTAGAGAGTCGGCCAGTACAGCTAGTACTGCAGAGAGGGTCCCTGAGCTGGTGGCACTTGAGGTAGACTTGCATGGCAAGCCGTGTGAAAGAGTACTTCCCAGGGAACTGAAAGGCCATGACAGGTGTCAGGGACACAACAGGCATGTGTGGGGAGAATCTACTGAACAAGGGGAAAATAGGAAATTTGCTGTAGATGAGAATTAGACAAAGAAGGGCAGTTTTGTTGTAGGGTGTTGTTGTTTTGAGATAGGGTCTCACTGTGTAATTGAAGCTAACCTTGAACTCACTGTGCAGCCTTCTCAGGCTTTAACCTCATGGTGATCCTCCTGTCTTAGCCTCATGAGTGCTGGCATTATAGGTGGTGAAAGGTGAGGAATTTGAATTTTATCAGTAGTGGAAGTAGTGAGAGGTGGTTAGAGTGGAATTGACTAATTTAATTCTAATCATTTGGATGTGTGGCAGTGGGGAAGCAGGGATGACTCCCAAGGCCTCCTCCACCTGAGTTGCTCATTGGATGGTGGAAACAATAGAGATTCTTTAAAGTGTGTGTTATGTTAATAAAGACTTCATAGTGAACACTAAGTCTTTGTACATGGCCTGATTTACCTTAAATTTAAAATACTTTTGCAATATAAACCTTAACCATTGTTAAACTGTGTTTTTGGGGCCGGAGAGATGGCTCAGTAGAATAAGCGCTTGCCAGGCAAGGACAAGAACCTGAGTTCAATCCCCGGTTCCGCCAAAAACAAAAACAAAACTGTGTTTTCTTTGATAAGTGTTATTTTTTGACATGGATATTTGAAGCCCGTCGCTTGCTGTCATGATAGGACCAAAATCATCACTGTATAGTACAAAGGAGTTAATGTGATACTATTGGTACGTTGCATTAGATGTAATTGATCATGGATGCCCTGCTCAATAGTCATATGCAGTAAAATTAAATAAAATGCTTTTTCTGTTTTGTTTTGTTTTTTTGTGGAACCGGGGATTGAACTCAGGCCCTTATGCTTGCCAGGGAAGCTCTTACTCCACTGAGCCATCTCCCTGGCCCCTAAAATGCATTATTTATGAAAAAGAAAAAACAAAAATAGTTCTTAGACCTTTTAAGACTACTGATGAAAAATATTATAGATCATTAAAATTACCTTAATTTTTTTTTTAAATTTTGTATCTCATTATAAGAGTAGCGTAATCCACTGTAGAACATTGAGATGGGTACTCCAGTGGTGCAGTAGTTAGCACAAGGTGCTTATAGAATGCTAAAATTTGAGTCATAGTAACAGTCCCTGCTGAAGTATGAACATTGGCCACATTGTATTCTGGGCCATCACGTACGTAATTTTTTGGTGCCTTCTGAGAATAACAAGGGTTCAACAATAAACAAGGCAGGTATCTGTCTTTATGAAGTATTGCACTGCAATGGGGAGAATGGTTGAGAAGTAAATCATCAAAGGAATGAGGTGGTAATAGATTTTATACTTGTGGAAATGGAGGACAAGTGAATGAGTGAGTGTATGTATGGGAACTGCCAGTACAGAGTTCTTCACACACTGAGTCCATGTGTAAGGATGTGACTTTATTGTCCATATCTCATTGTGTCAAGAATGACACAGCAGGACAATAAGCTTGTCTTCTGGAAGGTTAACAACCTAAGTTTGCAGACCAAAATTAGAGAAAAAGGAGGGCTACAAGGAAAGCCAACATTTTGGCCCTAGCCTTCTAAGGTCAATTAAGACTCAGGACATATGAGAACTTGTAGTGTAACGTCATGTACCTCGGTAGTGTCCCAAATTTTCTGATCAAGAAGATTATGGGGCCAAAGAAGAAAGTGATCGGTGACGTAGAGTGTGCCTAAGGAGAGTCACATGGAGAGAAGACACTCTCTCAGGCTTTTACAGAGAGCACATTGGCCAAGCATTGGCCGTGACTCATCCACATGGCTGACGCTGACAAAGGTGGATCTCAGCATAAATCCTGAGGGCATTTCACTGACCTTCTCAGATCAAAAAGCTACAACTCTTGTTGCACAGGTCCTGCTTTACCTCGGTCTTATCCATCCAGTAGAAAAGTATGAAGACGAAATATAGGAAGTAAAGTCATGTTGTTATGTTGAGCTGTGGGGGACTCAGGTCAATAATTTCTGACATTGCCAGTTAAACAGAAGACCCAATGCTATTATGGGCTACTGGTCTCTTTTAGAATATTTTGCTGAGTTTACACACCTATAATATTCAATAACGGAACTTAAAAAAAATGGGGTATAACTATGAATGTCCATTTTGTATCTGTGTATTGAAAGTGGTTGGGATAGATATATAGTTGCATTCTCTTAATGAATAGAATGATTTTTTCTAATGGTGTTTGTAAGTAGGATCACAAGTCTGCATCTTGTACAGCAATTAACCACTAAGAAGAATATATGCAGTGTATTATTTGTTGAAACTGTACTTTCGATTTGATTTGAAACTGTTTCATTGCTATATGTTTATCAATAAAACTTTGAAAAAAAAAGAATGACACAGCAGGGAGGTCATGTTTTCAGCAAATGGTACTGGGACAGCTAGATATCCATGTGTAAACAATGAGATGAAATGTGGATATATACAACAACACAGGTGTACCTTGAAAACACGCAAGTGAAGCCAATCACAAAGAGTTCATGTTACATGATTCCATTTATAAGAAATACCCAGGGTCCAGTGAGGTGGCTCAGTAGAATAAGCACTTCCCTAGCAAGTGCAAGGGCCTGAGTTCAATCCCCAGTTCTGCTATAAAAAAAAAAAAAGGAAAAAGAAAGAAATACCCAGAGTGGGCTGATCCTTAGAGACAGAAAAGAAATTGTTCTGTATTTTTGAAATAGCAGCTCGCTGTGTAGTTCAGGCAGGCCTCAGACTTGCACCAGTCTTCCTCTCTCAGCATCCAGAGGATTACAGGTATGGGTAAATGAGAGTGGGGAAGTGGAGTGACTGCTAATGGACATGATTGAGAGTGTTCTAAAATGAAGCGGTGGGGCTGGCAAGATAGCTTAGACTAAAGTGCCCACTTAGACAAGTGCAGGGACTGCTGCCCCCAGGGTGGGCTGAGCTGGCCACAAAAAAAAAAAAAGTTGGGATGACAGCATCTAAATACTATACTAAAACCTTCTGAACCTACACTTTACATGAGTGAATTAAACAGTGAAGAAAATATATCTAATAATGATTTCAGTCATTTAATGGTATCATGCATGTAGCTATAGTGGTATTAAATCATCCCCATGCTAAATTCTTTTTTTTGGGGGGGGGTATTTTGTGCAGTATCTCACTACGCAACTGGGACTCGTAGTGATCCTCTTTTTTATAGTCTCCCCAGCACTGGGGTTACAGGTGGCGCCATCCATGCCCGGACTCATAAATTCTTTTATAAGTCTTTTATAAAAAGTGTTCTGGCCGGACATGGTGACAGCATATGCCTGTTATCCTAGCACTCAGAAGCCTGAGACAGGAAGATCGGGAGGCTGAGGCTAGCCTGAGCAATACAGTGAGTTCAAGGCCAGCCTGAGCTACATGACAAGGCCCTATCTCAAGAAAAAGAAAGAAATGTTCTGCCCTATTTCTCATACATCTTTTGTATGCATCATATTTTTATTTTTCAAAATGAAGTCCAGGGCCAGTGAGATAGCTCAGTGGTCTAAAGCACCTGCTTAGGCAAGCATAGGCAGGTGCAGGGGACCGTGGTTCAATTCCTGGTACCACATGCTGTGCCAGCCCCACCTGTAGGACAGGCTGAGCCGGCAAAAAAGAAAAAAAAGAAATTGTGAAGTTTTTTTAAAAAAAAAAAAACAAAAAAAAAGACCTTCAACTATTTTGGGGGCCAGGGAGATAGCTAAATAGAATAAGTGTTTGCCTGGTAAGCACAAGGGCCTGAGATCAATCCCTGGTTCCGCAAAAAACAAACAAACAAAAAAACGAAGTCCATCCTGGGTATGAAGTCACTGAATCAGAAAGCTGAGTATAGTGTGCAGCAGAAGAAATAGAGTGAAGAAGTAACTTGAAGTTTCCTTACTATTCACACAATAATGTCCAGAATATATTAGGAACTCAGACCAGCAGTATAAAACCAGGTATGATTGAAAATGAGCATATAATCTGGAGACATTTCTCAAAAGGTAAATGATCAACAAGTCAATGAAAAATGCTTAGCAGCACTCATCTGAAAATTTGAATCAAAACTGCCTTGAAGTATTATCTCACCCCAGACAGAATTGCTATTATCAGGAAGACAAAAAAAATACTAATGAGAGGGAGATACAGGAAATAAAATCACTTGTTTTCTCTGTTAGAGAAAATAATTTTAAAAATTTCTCAAAAGAGCCAGCCAAATAGCTCAGCGGATTAAAGCACATGCTTAGGCAGACATAGGGACCAGGGTTCTATCCTCCATGTGCCATGCTGGCCCAGCCCCGAGGTGTGCTGAGTCAGCAGCTGAGACTGGGTGTGGTGGCATGTGCCCATAAATCCAGAGCTTGGGAGGCTGAAAACAGGATCACTATGAGTCCAATCTGTGTAGTGAGATCCTGTAGACCCTGTACTAAACACATTTTAAAAATATCGGGGGGGGGGGGGGTTGGCGTGTCGCGGAGATGTCTCAGTAGAATAACCGCTTCCTTGGCGAGTGCAAAGGCCTGAATTCAATCCCGGGTTCCGCCAAAAAAGGAAAAAAAAAATCTGTTATTTATTTATTCGGTGCAGTTTCACCACACAACTCAGACTTGCAGCTCAGACTCATTGTGATCCTGCCTCAGCTGTCCTAGTGCTGGGATTACAAGCATGCACCACAGCCCAGTTTCAGTGAAAGGCACAGTATGCAGTTCCAGGGATTGAACCTGGGTCCTTGCAATTGCCAGGCAGGCACGTAGACCACTGAGCCATTTCCCCAGCCTATAAAGAGGATTTCGCAGCTGCATGAAACTACCCTATACATAGATAAACATTTATTTTTTTTAATTTTATTTATGTGTGTATGTGTGTGTGTGTGGCCAGCTCAGCCCACCAGGGGGGCGGGGCTGGCTGACATGTGGTACTGGGGGATTGAACCGCGGTCCATGTGCTTTGCTAAGCTTGTTTGAGTAGGTGCTTTAGACCACTGAGCCATCTCACCAGCCCCATGAACATTTATTTTTTAATTTCTCCTTTTTTTCAGTTTTCTTCTTTAAATTTATTTGTTGTGTGTTTTTTAGTATTATGTAGATTGCTTCCCTCTAATAACTTTTTAGCGGTAGGATTCTAAGACTTTAAAGGGTCAAAAGATGGGAATAATTTCTTTTTTTTTTGTGTGGCTGGCTCAGCACACCCTGGGGGAGGGCTGGCGCAGCATGTAGTGCAGAGGATCAAAACTAGTAGATCCCCTGCATGCTAGCCTAAGCAGGTGCTTTAGACCACTGAGCACTGGTGCTATCTTCTGTCCCAGGAATAGTTTCAAGGCTTTTTTTTTGCCCGGGGGGGGGGGGGGGGGGGGACGGGACCAGGGATTAAACTCAGGACCTTGCATTTGCCAGACAGATGCTTGTGTACTGAGCTATCACCCCAGCTCAAGGCTATTGATGTAAATGTCCAAGTCACTTTCTTAAAGTGATTAGTGAGTAGTAATGGGTGGTAGAAGATGAATCTGAAAAAAAGCATTGATTGAGAAAATAGTTTTTTTTTTTTTTAAATGCTTTTAATAAATATGTACCTTATCTTGTAGGTGCTTAGGGTTTGATAAAAATTTCTTTAAAAAAAATCTATGTATTTGATACAAAGTCTCACTATGCAGCTCAGACTCTTAGTAATCCTCCAGTCTCAGCCTCCCCAGTGCTGGGATTACGGGTGGGTACAGCATGTGGTACCTGTCCCTGCATTTGTCTAAGCAGGAGCTGAGCTATCTTGCCAGCCCTCTGATTTTTAAAAAAAAAAAAAATCTTCATTTCAGTGAAGGAGATCATGGTATAGGGTGAAAGGGATTAGATTTGAGACGCACATTTGAGAAGGAATTGGTAGGGCAGAGAAATGTGCTGCACTATGAACCGTGGCATGGCAGTTCTTTTTCCTGATACAGGCTCTTTGGTGTGCTGGCCTAACCACCTGAACATAGGACAGATTGTTAAACCAAGGAAAAACCATTCATTCATTCATTCATTCATTCATTCATTCATTCATTCATTCATTTATTTATTGTGGAACCAGGGATTGAACTCAGGCCCTTATGCTTGCCAGGGAAGCACTTATTCCACTGAGCCGTCTCCCCGGCCCCGCAAAAACCTTTTGGCTTGTTGTTTGTTGACTTTTTCTTAAAGAGGATAATATTTTTTATATTGTTGCCTTTGAAATAAAGATTATTTATAGAAAAAATAATTTACTCTTTAGGGCAAGGCCTGTAAATTTTTGCAGATGTATACAGTCGTATGACTTATTACTGTAATCAAAATACAGTTGTTTTTTCACTGCAAAAGACTTCACCCACTAATCTCTACCCACACCCAGGAATCACTGATTTGTTATTTCTCCAGCAGTTTTACCTTTGCAAGAATACCATACAGATGGATTGCATAGACTTTTGCCTAAGTAGTTTGTTCTTTTTTCTTGTTAGGTAGTAGTCCCTTTCCCAGTGGAAGAGTGCATGGTAGTTATTTAATTTTTCAGTTTGTTTGAAAATTTATAGTATTTTCCTTTCCTATTACAGTTGACACAGTATTAGTACACATCAGTGGAGTGTGGTGATAACTGTGTTAGATCGAGTCAGGTCAGTTAGCATTTCTGTCTCCTTTAACACTTAGTAGTTCTTTGTGTTGAGAGCCTTCATATTCCCTGTTCACTAAAATATGTAACGCATTTTCATGACCAGTAGTCACCCTTCTGTGCCATAGAACTCTAGAACTTATTCTTTTTGTAACTCTGCTACCTGTTGTGCATCCTCCCTGTAGTGCCACCTACTTCCTTTGCCTTTGGTGACCACTGTTCTCTGCTGTAGGAGACTGCTTTTATTTATTTATTTATTTTTGCGGTACTGGGGGTTGAAATGAGGGTCTTGTGCTTGCCAGGTAAGCACTTACTCTACTGAGCTATCTCCCCAGTCCTGAGACCTGCTTTTAAAGTTTCCACGTTTGAGAAGGAATATGGTGATAGTTGTCACAGTTTAAGAAAATGGCTTTGAGTTCTGTCCATGCCACTGCTAATGACAGGATTTTGTTTGCATATGCATTATATTGTTTGTGTTTTGTCCTATGTCTTCTTCAGCTATCTATGATGACTACCTCAGTTGATTTTCTAGCTTAGCTGTGGTGAACAGTGTGGCAGTGAACATAGGTGGTACTCTGATACCTGATTTCATATCTTTTGGGTATGTAACCAGCCGTACAATGGCTAGATTTTAGTAATTTTACTTTTAGTTTTTGTGGGAACTGTCACACTATATCCTTATTGTGTTACCTGTCTCTGCATTCTTAGCAGCTTCTATTTTTTTAATCATATTTGTAATAACCATTCTAACCAAGTGTTGAAATACCTCATTGTGATTTTGATTTTTTTTCCCTGGTGATTAGTGATTTGGGCTTTTTTTCTTATGCTTGCTGGCCATGTGAGTGGTATTTTTGGGGGGTGG
>NW_004524649.1:7993521-7998465 GCF_000260255.1 Octodon degus | reverse complement strand
TTTTTTTTTTTTTTTTTTTTTTTTTTTTTTTTTTTTTTGCGGAACCAGGGATTGAACTCAGACCCTTGCACCTGCAAGGGGAGCCATCTCCCCGGCCCTATGTCTTTCTTTTTAGCTCAAGTTCCTTGATCTCTGTACGTTAATCCTTTATGGATGAATAATTTGCATACATTTTTTTCACATTCCACAGGTGGTTTCTTTACTCTTTTTCTTTTGTTATGTAGAAGTTTCTTAATTTAACACAGTTCTAGTTGTCTGTTTCAGTTTCTATTGCTTATGTCTTGGAAGTCATATTACAAAAATCGCCTAATCTCTGTTGGCGTGGGTGATTTCTAGATTCTCTTTTCTGTTCCACTGGTTTCTGTGGGTTTTTATGCCAGTACCACACTGTTTTGTTTATACTATAGCTTTGGCATTATATTTTGAGGTCAGGTATCATGATGGCTCCAGTTTTATTCTTTTGATTTTTGATGCTTTGGCTATTCAGGGTCTTTTTCTGCTTTCCTGTGAATTTTTAGGATTGATTTTTCTGTTTGCATGAAGACTGCTATATATATTTTGGTGGAAGTTGCATTGAATCTGTAACTCCTTTTGGTAGTATGAACATTTTAACAATACTCTTCCAATCTATAAACCTGGAATGTCTTGCTTGTGTGTGTGTGTATGTGTCTTCACTTTTATCAGTGTTTTGTAACTTTCACTGTAGAATTTATTTACTTGCCTAGCTAAATTTATTCCTGGGTTTTTGTTTTAGCTATTATGAATGAGACTGCTTTCTTGATTTATTTCCTTGAAAATTCCTTATTGGAGTATAAAACTAGAATTGGTTTTTGTATGTTGATTTTGTATCCTTTATCTTAGGGAATTCATTTGTCAGTTCTAGCTGTTGATTGGTAGTTAGGTTTTTCTGTATGTAGTTGGATATTCTTTGTTTCTTTCCCTTGCCTTCCTTAGTTGAATGTGAGTGGTGGAAGTGGTGGATGTCCTTGCTCTGATCTTAGAGGGATTAGAAGGATAATTCTACTTTCTCCATTAAGCATGATGTTGGCTGTGGGTTTGTCATCGTAGCTTTTAAAACATTTCAGTACATTCCTCTCTAATTGTTGAGGGATTTTGTCATGAAGGGATGTTGAATTTAATACAGGCTTTTTCTGCATTTATTAAATTTAGTAGTAAAGAAAGGGTGGCAGGTGATCATGTTTATTACTCCATGCTGAGACAGTCCTTATCCTCGTGCTTTGAAGGTTGATCACAGAGTCTGTTCTAGAGCTAAGATGACAATCAGGACCACCTGTGGCTACTGAGCACTTGAAGTGCATCTGTTAAATTGAGGAACTAGGGGGCTGGGGAGATGGCTCAGTGGAATAAGCGCTTCCCTGGCAAGCACAAGGGCCTGAGTTCATTTCCGCGCTCCGCCAAAAAAATAAATAAATAAATGAATTAAGGAACTGATATATATATTATATATCTTATATATTATATAATATGTATCCCCAATGGTAAGGATTTTAAATCGAGTAAAGTAAGTTTTTTTCAGAGTAATTGTGCAGTAGACTCTTTTTGGGGAAGATTCAGGGAGATTTTTCTTGTTAAGAACATGTGTAAGGCCCAGAAAGCACGCTCCTCCGCCATTGCATCTGCCATCCTTTGGAGTGTGCTGGTTTTGCTTTGGGAGGCTGGAACCATGCTCCACACCATGGTCCTCCTCCACAGTGGCATCCTACGCCGGCATTGGATTGGGAAGCATCAGCGGCCACAGTATGTTTCTGAGCAGGAGAAGCAGAACGTGATCTGCCATCTGGAGATAGAGGTGGAGAACCACAAGTGGCACATGAGTGCCAAGTGGGAGCATGGCCACACTGTTGAGTGCAGGGTCCAGGCCTTCGAGGCCATCAAGGCGGCCCACGTGGCCAAGTCCTGGCCCATCCCTTCTCCTGGCACAGCTTCTCCGCAGACCAGCTAGACCATCTCAACATCACCAGGAAGTGGTCCAGACCCGGAACCTTGCCCTTCGACCAGACAGATACCTGGCCCAGGAACAGAAAATCTCAAGTTTCTGGAAAGTTATGAATCATTAGACCAGCATCTCACTAAAACAAGCAAACCTGAATACAGGGGCCTGTGTAGAGAATATCTGGGGCAGTGAAGTGTATGAGCAGTGATCTTTTGGGTTTCTTATTTCTTTTCTTTTTTTTCCCTTAATTTTATTGAGAAGCAAATAGCAATGAGACAGTTTCAAACCAAATTGGTAGGACAGTTTCAATAATTAACACGTTGCATACATTCTTCTTAGTGGTTAATTGCTGTACAAGATGCGGACATGATATCCTGTTTACAAACACTATCAGAACAAATCCCTCTATTCATTAAGAGAATGTAACTATATTAACCATTTTGAATACACAGATACAAAATGGACATTCATCTGTATCCCCTTTTTTGTTTAGTTCCATCATTTGAATATTATAGGTTTATTAACTCAGCAAAATATTCTAAAAGAGTCCAGTAGTCCATAATAGTATTGGGTCTTCCGCTTCACTGGCAATGTCAGAAATTGTTGACCTGAGTCCCCTACAGCTCAACATAACAACATGGCTTTACTTCTTATACTTCGTTTTTATACTTTTCTACTGGATGGTTAAGACCAAGGTAAAGCAGGATGTATGCAACAAGAGTTGTAGCTTTTGGGTCTGATAAGGTCAGTCAAATCCCCTCGGGATTTTTCCTGAGATCCTATACCTCAGGTTGTACATCCTTTGTCAGTGTCAGCCATGTGGATGAGTCACAGCCTTTGCTTGGCCAATGTTCTCTCTGTGAAAGCCTGAATGTTTTCTCTCCATGTGACTCTCCGTAGGTCCACTCTATATCATTGATCACTCTCCTCTTTGGACCCATAATCTCCTTGATCAGAAAATTTGGGACACTACCAAGTTACATGATGTTACAGTACAAGTTCTCATTTGTCCTGAGTCTTAATTGACCTTAGAAGGCTAGGGCCAAAATGTTGGCTTTCCTTGTGGTCCTCCTTTTTCTCTAATTTTGATCTGCAAACTTAGGTTGTTAACCATCCAGAAGACAAGCTAATTGTTATTACCATACAACCTAGGCTGTTAAGCTTAACCTCACTATCTGTCTGAATATCAAACATCTTAGGCATAACATGGAATAGGTATTTTTCCTCAAGTATTGATATGTTGAACTTTAAGTAAAAATATGGAACGCTTCACGAATTTGTGTGTCATCCTTGCGCAGAGGCCATGCTAATCATCTCTGTATCGTTCCAATTTTAGTATATGTACTGCCAAAGCGAGCACTGGGTTTCTTATTTCTGCAGCGTCATAAAATAATATCGGGGGTTTCCTGGAGTCAAATGATACAAAAGGTATCTTGAAGATTGCAATAAAACTGTGATTCCAGGACTTTGGTTTAAGTGTGAGTCCTTGATGGAAGCTTTATCATGCAGTAGTACTTTGCAAAACTAATCGTCTTAATTCATTTAGAAGTAATTTTTTCCCCCTTAGGGAAGGGTCTACAGATTGTTCAGGGTCTCACTACTAGATCAGACTTGTAGTGATCTGCCAGTTTACAGCCTCCCAAGAGCTGGGATTACAGGCTTGCACCACTAGCTCAGTCTCAATTGCTGTCTCAGCCTGGGGGTGGGGCCAGCAAGACAAGCCTGGGGATTGAACCCCCAGCCCCTGTACCTGCTTGCAAGCACTTTAATCCGCTGAGCTATTTGGCCGATCCTTAAAATTTATTTAGAAGTACAAGCTTTTCAAGCCCAACATTCTGTTAAAATAGTATTTCCTTCTGGGGTCTGACTACTGAAGTGGACATTTATTTTATTTTATTTTTTTTGTGGTACCAGGGATTGAACTCAGGACCCTGCGCTTGCCAGGCACGCCCTTATTCTACTGAAGTGGACATTTATTTTATTTTATTTTTTTTGTGGTACCAGGGATTGAACTCAGGACCCTGCGCTTGCCAGGCACGCCCTTATTCTACTGAAGTGGACATTTAAATGAAATAAAGTTATTTATTGGAATTTTTAACAGGAAAAAAAAGTATGCTAAGTATTAACTTGAAGAGTCAAATAACCAACATGAAGAATGGCAGAAAAGTTTCATGAAGAGCTCAACTTGTATGCAAAGACTAACACAAATGGCATAACTAACTAAAGGGTTTTTTTCCCCCCTTGAGGAAAACAACTCTGGGTATAGGAGAAGTAAAGTAAAAAATTGAATTTAAGAATACTATAATAATAAAGGTGACTTTCATTTATATAATATCATATATGAGATTATTCCAGGTAAAGTTTACAGTTTTCCCAACTTACTCTGGGAAAGGACTTGAGAAAATCAGATACTAATTTTTTTTTTTTTTTTTTTTTAAAGATGACTACATTCTCCTCAAACAGAATTCATTCAGTACATTTAACTTTAGGACACCATTTTATCCAGAGTGAGTGCATACCACAGGGTTGAATCAGATATGCTCAGATTGTCTAACTTGAACCAGTTATATCTCACTTCTCTAGCCTGAGTTTCAAACTGGTTGTAAAATGTGAGCTGTGATGGTCTTAATTGGAGAGGTTGATGAAGCAGCATGCAAGGGCAGTGGTGTTGGTCAGTAAGTGAAGCCCAGTTATTACTAACCAGACAGTCTGGCTAGGGCATCTCAGCTCTTTTTAGTCACCAGCATGACCAAATTTTACTAAAGTCTTTGGGTAGTAGAATGTTATGGATTAAGAAACTCACCAACTGGTGGCAGCCATCTCTACTTTGGTACCATGAAAGCGGCCCTCAGACCCCTCATGATCATCAAAAGGACGATCAAGAAGTTCATCCCAGGAAAGCAAGAGACAGGAAAAGGAATATTGTGGGACTGTCCTGCTTCAAGGTTGTATATGGTGAGATTTTTGGACTTATGTGCAAACATGAGAAG
>NW_004524649.1:7986775-7991661 GCF_000260255.1 Octodon degus | reverse complement strand
TTGAACCACAGTCCCTGTGCTTTGCTTAGCTTAGCTTGTTCTAAGTAGGTGCTTTAGACCACTGAGCCATCTCACCAGCCCCTTGAAACAAATTTCAGTTCTGTGTGGTCCAGAGCTGTAAACCAGCAACCAAGCTGGCACATGGTGTATATTTCTTATTTCTTCTGATGACTACTAAATAGGTAAATAACAAAGATGTGCACAAAGAGAACAATAATGGCTGTAAGATTCAATTCTGCGACCCCTGCCATCCACCTAGGCCACAAATCAGGGCCCAGGAATGAAGCTGGACCTGTACAATGAGTCAGTAGGCTCTTTCTGGAATCCATCCCTTCCAGGAGTGGTCCTGGTGCAAGCCCTGAGCACATCTTAAGCCTCTTGGTAGGTTCACAATGTCTGGAGGTACTGCTCATGGTTTTACACCTGGGGCTACACTGAGATGCAGGGCAGAGCTGGTTCAAGTTCTTGCCCTGCAGTTGAGACTCTGCCTGTGGTGCAGCAGCTGGAGAGGTGCTGCTCCTGCTCTGAGGTATTGTTCCCCAGGAACAACACTCTGAAGTGCACTGTCACTGCTGGCCCAGCAGACATCCAGAAACTGCTCCAAGTTACCATCTGCTGTCTGCTGCAATGCCAGCGCCATTCAAAACACTCAGGGGAATGGTGTTAGGTTTCCCACCAGCTCCCAAGTTTGATGATCCTCATTCACCATACAGCAAAGAGCTAGAGCCTGTGCAGCCTCAGAGAAGTTGCTTTCTGTGACTGGCAAGGAGGTCCCCCAAAGCATTCAGGGTTAGACCTTTTGAGCTAAAGTTCATTCTGTAATCAAAACTGTGAATCACCCTTACCTACAAACAAAAACAAAATGAACAACAACAAAAAACCCCACTTGAATCAGGAAAACAACCCCACAGCAGCCCAAGTAGATTAGATATAGTGCAGCTCATTGCTAAAGCTAATGGCTCAATCAGATGTGTGCATACCTTTTTAGACACTCCTATTACTCCTGTCTTTAGCAATTCCTCCCTCAGGTACTGGTGGGAAGTGGAGGAGGAGCTACCCATAAAGGTGTTCCTCACTTCTTGCCTTAGGAGAAATGGAAGGAGGATAGAAGCTCCATGGCCAGGTCATGCACCAGCCCTGTGTCCATGTAGGTTCCCAGCTTCCTTCAGCATAACATTTGGAGCCCAAGCAGCCTCCCCCGCCCCCCTTCATGCCCTGTCCCCCAGCCCCTTCCCATCTCTCCCTAATGTGGTGCCTTACCCACATGTGATGACTCTTTGGACATGATTTGCCACCCTCTTCTCTGGTCAGACATCACCTGCCCTGGAAAGCATGTCATTCCCCACCCCCCAGTCACCCTGACCAGTCTGTTTTAGTTTGTTGTTTTGAGAAAGGCTATATAGTACAAGCTTGCCTTGAACTCCCTTATGTAGCCCAGGCTGGCCTCTTAACTCATAATGATCCTCCTGCCTCATCCTCCTGAATGCCAGAATTACAGGTACATGCCACCATGCCTGGCACTCCGGCTTATCTAATTACATGCTTCCACCAGTCATTTCACAGTGTAATAGTGTCTTTTGGTGTTATGATTTGCTGTCTCCTGTAATCAATAAGAGAGTGGCCACTAAGAAATCTATCTCATGAAAGATGTTGACATGTTTAAAAGTTTCTGTTGTCCACAGGCTTGTTAAGTAGCCGCTTATTCTGCAATTAAATTACAAAGTACTAAGTAATAACGTGGAACTCTTAGCTTTATAGAAAGTAGAGTGACTTATCAAGGACTCATTAATATTTAAAAAAACTTATATTTTTTCTGCTTCATATTCTTCACAAAGACAGGAAACAATTAAAATAATACTTTTCTAACCTTTCTAAACTCATTCTGTGAGACCAGCATTACCCTAATACCATAATCAGACAAAGACAACTGCAGACCATTAAACCTGATCAACACCCATGCAAGAACTTTCAACAAAACTAGCAAACTGAGATAATCTGTGCACGGAAGCCAACAACACATGAGGAAGATGGTGCACCAGGAATGGAAGAGCTGGTTGCTAAGTACATTAGAGCAGGACAGTAAAGGACAAAAACAGTATGAACTTAGAAAGACTACATGGTGAGGCCCTGTCTCCAAAAAAAAATAAGATAGCTTTTAATTAGGATTAGATAAAAATTAGTTGGTTTTAACAGTAGAGCCAAGACCTGTGTTCTCCGTGAGTTTAGCACTATAAAAATAGAACACTGGCCTGACATTTTAGTTTAGGATAGACTTTAGTCTTTGTATTAACATTTTAGGCAGGTATAATCGTTTATAAAAATCAGATTTGTCTTTCCAAGCTCACCTTCCTGTGGTAGAACAGTGAGGACACTGGTCTTCTGTTCTCAGGGCTTACACTCCCGCTGCGTGCTTTCCTCTGTGGGCAGCAAGCACTGCACACTGGCTCCATCTCTGGAGCAGTGTCTGTCCATGTACAGAGCATGCTTGGGGTGTGAGAGTTACAGGGCTCTGTGGAGACATGGAAGCTGGTAGGTGGTGAGAGCATGAGCAGAGCATCCTTCACAGTGGAAGGTCAGCTGGAGCAGTGTTCTGAGTGCATTGACACTCGCCAGTGCTTGCTGGAACAGAACTTGGAGAAATACCCTATCTTTCGTGAAATAGTGATTTAGTTTTGTTCATTTTTCTTTCTTGTTGTCCAGCTAGACTCAGAGCTATGTTTAGAGTATCCTTTAACAGTCTTCACTGTTAAAACTGTATTTGAACAGTGGTAATTTTTACCTGTGAACAAAGAGCTAAAGTTGTTGTATTTCATGAATTTAGTGTGAAGTTTCAGTGGTCCTTTCCTGGATCCAACTGAGTGTGGACTCTCAGCTCTACCCCAAATGTTGAGTGTCAGCCTCTGTGACAGCTGTAGATGTTTTCTGTTCACAGTGACTACCACCCTGCATGTCCCAGATTCCTGTAGAACTCAGGGAGGCCAGGGACAGCCGGGCAGAGAGGGCCTTGGGTGGGCCCGGCTTCTGTGACGGCCGGGCTTGCATTTCAACGTGTTTCTTGCCCTATAGGTTGAAAAATGCAATGTAATTCTCTATGAATACTTACTGACTGCTACGATCATTCATTCTCCCACATTCTGCAGGGCTCAGTGACTTCCTTCTTGCAATTCTTCCCCTTGCTTCTAGGATACTGTCGTTGCCCTTCTTAGTCTTTTGATTTCTTCTCAGTCTTCTCAGATGGTCTTTTACTGCTTGCAGTTGGTCCAGCAGTGTGGACACCTTGCTGAGAGGGTCCTAGTTGCAGCTGCACATCTGCTGCTCCTCTTCTCCCAAGGTTGTCTGACTTCAGAGGAGACTGGACCACCTGGTCTCCAGCGCCACTGGGGGCCATCCTGGTGCTCCCTCAGCTGCAGGGGTTGTCTCTCGGATCAGCTGTATCAGTTTCACTTTGACAGCCTGTTGATTTGTGTTTTGTTTTCATCTGACTGCGGTAGTTAAATGCTTCCAGTTTCTACTTGCCAGTCTTCAGGGTGTTAATTTCCTCCAGCACAAATGTTTGGGGGGGGGCCCGCCCATTAGCTCAGTTGTTTAAGTGCGTGCTTAAAGGAGGCAGTCAGTCTCTGGGAGCGGTGGTTCCATTCCCAGATACTCAAGGCAACCCAGACCAGCGCTGCTGGAGGTCAATGTGGAGTCCCCCCCCCCAAAAAAAAAAAAAAAAACCTTCTGCATAGCAATTAACCACTAAGAAGAATATATGCAGTGTATTATTTGTTGAAACTGTACTTTCGATTTGATTTGAAACTGTCTCATTGCTGTATGTTTATCAATAAAACTTTGAAAAGAAAAAAAAAATGTTTGGGGGCCTCCCCATCAGAAATCTCAGAGGCTGCATGAACCCAGAGCCTGAGCAGCGTGCCTTCCTGAGGGCTGATTTAAATATGTGGGGTTAGTGCATTGCAAGTGCAGGAGGATGCACATTTACTTTCTGTTTTCTGTTACTAGCACATGTTTAGTTTAATTTCTGAATCGGAATTTAGAATGTTGTTTAAGATACTTAAACAGTGACAGATAATACTCAAAAATTGGTTAAATACAGGGCTTCAGATACTACTGGCTTCTAAAAATTGGTTGTTGGGGGCTGGGGAGATGGTTCAGTGGAATAAGCGCTTCCCTAGCAAGCACAAGGGCCTGAGTTCAATCCCTGGTTCTGCAAAAAAAAAAAAAAATTGGTTGTTGGGTCAAATGTGATTTAGAAATATGTAATTATGGGCTAGGGAGCTAGAGGAATTAGGGTCTGATTTCTTCTGTTACTGGAGCATTCCACTCATTTGTATTACAAAATTAAACATTCTTAACTTGTTTAACATAGATAAATTATAATCAGAGAACTATTACTCTCAAAGCAGTGAAAGGCTCAAGAAAAGCACCATAATAGAAATATAATAAATATGATTGCATATTTTTGGCTATTTTCTAGTCTTAATTTTCTGAATCTACCACTTCATCATAGTTGTTTACAAACTGAAAATGTGTGTTTAGTTAAATAGAAATAGATATGATTTTATCTGGATTGAATTAGATGGGATTAAAATATATTTTAGAGGTTTTTTTAATTGAATGAGATGATTTTTGGCCTGATTACCTTAACATTAAGTAAATGCTAGGATCTTACTCTATTGAAGCCACAACCCAAATTCTAAATGCTGTTTTTTGGTTTTGTGTCTGTGGTGCTGGGCATCTAACCTGGACTCATGCATACTGTGCAGTTGCTCTGCTGAGCTGCACCCCACTCCCCATTTAAAAGTTATTTGGAGTCCTAGCCCAGGTCCGGTGAGTGTGTGGAGAGCTTCCTGCTACCCTGCGCCGGTGGGACCAGTCCCAGCCCAGGC
>NW_004524649.1:7918119-7980005 GCF_000260255.1 Octodon degus | reverse complement strand
TTATTTAGCTGGAACTCACATGATAAAAAGTAGAATTCCATAATTTTTCAGTATAGTCAAGAGTCTTGAGTAGAAACCTAAGTCCATTAGCTGTTCCTCCCCGTCTCCCTCTCCATCAGCACATGGAAAGCACTGCTTGTTGTATGGATTTGACTTTGGTGACATTCCATAGAAATAGACACAGGTGCATGTGGCCTTTCTGTCTGTCTTCTCCCGCTTAGCGCCATGTGTTGGAGGACTGGTTCATCATGCTGCAGCCCACATGGAGCCCTTGGTTTTTCATAGCCTGGCAGTAATCTACCATATGAGGTCACTACAAGTTTGAAGTTTCTTCACTAGTGGACCAGGACTGTTGCCATTTAAGATCTGTTACTGATAATGCTTCTGAGAACATTGGGGTACAGTTTTGTGGACACATTTGCATCCTCTTTTTACAGATCCAGGAGTAGAATTCTTAGATGACTTAACTTTGTCTAGCTGTTTAAGGAGCCACCAAGCTGCCAGAGCAGCTGCCTTTTGCCAGTCCTTAGTATCAGGGCTATAGGCTCCCACGTGGCCAACTTTTGCTGTTCCCTTAAGCCAGCCTAGTAGGTGTCAAGTGGGATCTCACTGTGGCCTTGTTTTGCATTTCCCTAGTGACTGTTGGTGTTGAGCAATTTTTCCATCCTTTGGAAGAAATATCTATGCACAACTGTTGATTATTTTTTATTTAGGTTGTCTTTTTCTATTATTGAATTGTTAGGTTTCTTCTGTCTATGTTCTGACTACAAGTTCCTATACAGTTTCTAAATAAGTTCTGTGAGTTGTCTTCATTTCACATGCATCTTTATTTCTTAAATTATTTTAAGCATTAATAATCTTGGTGTCAACATTTTTACATTGTTTGGTGTTTAACTCTTTCGTAACTTTGAAAAGCTAATGTGAACCAAATTAGTTAATGAAGTATAAAAATTCCATTATACTACAGGTAATGTAAATAACATACTCTATAAAGGGGGTGGAAAAGTTAAAAACTGGTTTTAAGATCTTTTGTTATCGAGATCTTGCTTAACTGTTTGTCATCCCAGAATGGTAAAAGGTAATTGTTCTGGTCAGTATAGTCTTATTGAACTATCTTTTTCCTTATCAGCAGTAAACATATTTATTCTAAGGTTAATTTAAAACTTGGAGGTTGTCTGAGTTGGGGGAGGGTGTGGTGCCGTATGTTGAACCACAGCCTTGGGTGCACCAGGCAGTGCTCTGAGCCACACACACCCTCAGCCCTCAGTGGAGTTTTGGTAGAAAGGACTGATACATTGGTGAATATTTGTCATTTTAAAATGTGAGTAGAACAAAGACCTCTGCAGGTAGATTTTTTTCTTATTAAAGAAAGAAATGCTGTAGAAATGGCATTGTGTTTAAGTTTAGCAGTTCCAACAATCTACTGTGTGTTGTGAAAGGAATTTTAGGCATCTCTGTCCCTGGTGCACAGTAAGGGAAGGCAGGCACTCTGGTCCAGCCCTGAGAACCCTGTGTGAGAGCAGGTGGGGTGCCTCAGAGCACCCTTTCAGGTTTCAGCCCTCAGAGCTGGTATGAGTCTCCCATCACACCACGAGGTGGAGATGAAGGTGTGTTAAATTTCAGACAAGGTTCCATGTCTGAATCATTAGTGATTACATTTCGGTATTTTTAGCTTTCTTACTGGGCCATAAGTACACCTAAAAAGATTTCTGTGCTAGCTTGTCATCGGAAGCCAAGTGGCATGTGGATTTGGCATGAAACAGTTGTAAGCCTCTTCCTTATTCTCACTGTAGGCCTCAGGAGTACAAGTTGCTGATGAAGTATGTCGCATTTTTTATGATATGAAAGTTCGGAAATGCTCCACACCAGAGGAAATAAAGAAAAGAAAGAAGGCTGTCATTTTTTGTCTCAGTGCAGACAAAAAGTGCATCATTGTTGAAGAAGGCAAAGAGATCTTGGTTGGAGATGTGGGTGTGACTATCACCGATCCCTTCAAGCACTTCGTGGGGATGCTTCCTGAAAAGGATTGTCGCTATGCTTTGTATGATGCAAGCTTCGAGACTAAGGAGTCCAGGAAAGAAGAGCTGATGTTCTTTTTGTGGTAAGCATAGGAGGAACAGTGAGCATTTCAGTTACTTCCTTGTTGCTAGGACAAAATACCCCACACCCAGAGTTGAAGAAGAGATTTATGTAGCTCAGTCTGTGGAGGTTTGCAGTTCCAGGGCAAGGTGGCATGGCAGAAGAGTGACAATTTATGGCAAAGCAGGGGAGGCAGGCAGCAGCAAAAGAGCAAAGTGACCTCTTTCTGTCCTTTATATTCCATCCAGGCCACCTGCCCTTGAGTGGGCAGCTCTCACACCCAGGGTTGGGCACCCTTAATCCTAGCATCATAGACCCTAGATCCAACCACCCCCAAAAGAAGCGTTGAGAGGACATCTCAGTGCAAACCACCATGCTGACCTTGTGTAAATCTCAGTTAATCGGGGGCCCGCCCATTAGTTCAGTTGTTTAAGTGCCTGCTTAAAGGAAGCAGTCAGTCTCTGGGAGCAGTGGTTCGATTCCCAGATACTCAAGGCAATCCAGAGCAGCAGGGGGCAATCTGGAGCCACCAAAAAAAAAAAAAAAAACACCTTCTGGATTTAGGGGCTGGTGAGATGGCTCAGTGGTCTAAAGCACCTACTTAGAACAAACTTAGCAAAGCACAGGGACTGCGGTTCAATCCCCCAGCACCACATGCCAGCCAGCCCCGCCCCCTGGTGGGCTGAGCTGGCCACACACACACACACACACACACACACACACACACACACACAAAAAAAAATAAAAAAAATAAAAAAAAAAAATCTCAGTTAATCTCACTGGCAGCACCTGACAACTGGTTCTAAGACCAGAGTGATTTTTAGTCAAACTGTGTCATGAGGCATTGACTAGGCCAAAAACACAATTTGAACCTCACTTTGTCTACTTCAGAGAACAGTCTTTATTAATGGATGTAATATTTCAGTGGGTAGGGGCAGACTCTCTTCGCCTTAATCCTAGCATCATAGACCCTAGATCCAACCACTGTGGATCTGTGGCTCCACAGCACAAAAGCATAATGTTCTTCCTCCTCCACACACCCACTTGGGACCTCACAACCCTACTACCCAGCGCCCACCTCCCGCTCTGCAAAGGCCTCAGCGCTGTGTTCCTTTTAGCACATGCTATAGGGAGCCCCAGGATACATATACTTCAGTTAGTGAAAAATATTATATTTTGAGTCACCACATTTCAAGTGCTTAGCAGCCACCTTTATGGGCTGCATGGATAGAGAATGTTCCTACCAGTGCAGGAAACTCTGGGCCACCCTAGCTCTCAGGCATGGCTTCCCAGGACTGAGAATATAGTGAGTGTGAGCTTACGTAAAGATCTGAAGTGTGATACATATGTGCACGTGCTACAGGAACATATGCAAGCATTCTGTACCATAGTGTGATGTGTACATTAAAAGGAGAGGGGGGTAGGGAAATAATGCGGCAGTCTACGCGCCTGCCTGGCAAGCACAAGGACTCAGGTTCAATTCCCCAGTATTGCATGCTGTGCGGGCCCTGCCCTGGGCACATCAAGCCAGCCACTGAGACCAGGTATGGTGGCACACACCTGTAATCCCAGCACTGGGGAGGTTGAGACAGGATCTCTATGAGTCCAAACTGTGTAGTGAGACCCTGTACCAAATAAATAAATAAATGATTACCAAAAAAATTTTTTTAAAGGACAAGGTGAGCAGACTGGGCTGCAGGCCACACGCCACGTGTCCATGGAGAGCAGAACAATTAGGAACGCTGTCAGTGTAGCTCAGTGGCAGATGCTTGCCTGATATGCATGAGGCCCTGGGACCTTTCTAGCAAAGAGCTATTTATATTAATTATTCTAGCCTTTTCAAGTACAAAAATATTGGAGATTAAGCTTTAGATAACAGTCACATGAGCTGGCTCCTGTAATCCCAGCTACTTGAGAGGTTGAGATAGGAAGCCCATGAGTTCAGGGCCAGTCTGCTGATGCAGACTGTCTTTTAATTTCTAAAAGCCCTCACACTTGTGTCTCTTGTTTTTTAACTACACTGTACTGTATGACCAGTGAGAATGTTCTCCAGCTTCTTAGGGGAAGGGGAAGTAGGAGAGCCTTCAGATTTTTGGAGGATATAGTTTTTTCTCTTGGTCTTTTTTTTTTTTTTTTTTTTTTTGCGGAACTGGGGGTTGAACTCAGGCCCTTGCGCTTGCCAGGGAAGTGCTTATTCCACTGAGCCATCTCCCCGGCCCCTTTTCTTGGTCTTTGACGCAAGCTGGGAAGCCATAGCCCTTAGCCGGGTGCTGCAGGTAGTGTGGGGCAGTGGTGGCAAACCCACAGCATACATGCTGCAATGAACTGTTTGTGTCATTGAGAGCTCTAATAGGTTCACCATTGTTGGTTTAGGGTGCAAGGGGGTGAATCAGGCAGGATGGGAGTATGGGACTCACAGGAAGGTCAGGCCAGATGTTGCATGTCTATGTAGCACCCAAGCCTTCCTGGCCTGAATCAGCATGGTGCCGCCAGGTACACATGCCTGAGTTTGGGGGCAGCTGTCACCTGAGGCTGGCTGGAGCTGGAGCCAGTAGTGCCACTTACCCCCACTCATGCTGTTGTGATTTGGATGAAGGTACACCAGGCGTCAAGCTGTGAGACAAGTGGAGCCCCTGCTCCCAAGGCCAGCTAGGTATGGGCTTCTCGATGGAATGTCGTTTGCAGGTTTTTTTCTGGTTCTTAATGTATTTTTTAACTATGAAAGCTAGACATGGGGCTGGTGAGATGGCTCAGTGGTCTAAAGCACCTACTTAGAACAAACTTAGCAAAGCACAGGGACTGCGGTTCAATCCCCCAGCACCACATGCCAGCCAGCCCTGCCCCCTGGTGGGCTGAGCTGGCCACACACACACACACACACACACACAAATAAATAAATAAATAAATAAATAAATAAATAAAAATTAAAAAAAAAAGAAAGCTAGACATTTTTATTAAAAAACATTTTGAAAATAAGAAAGAAACTCCAATATAAGCGCAGCAGTTTATTTTACAGTGTTCCTTATTTCAGGAAAATATAAAACTGTATTACAGATTTACTTTTCTCTTGCTGCGGAGACAAAATACATGGCACCCAATGTGAAAGTGTACTTTATTTCACAAGGTATAGAAGTTTCAGTCCATAATTGTCTGGTTCTAAGGCAAGCTGGCATGGCAGAGGGCAACCATAGTGGCAGAAGACAGCAGAGAGGAGAGGGGAGCAAACCTCTTTGCATCCCTTCGGCTGTATGCAGGCTGCCTGCCCTAGTGTAGCACGCGCACCCTTAATCCCAGCACTGGACCATCAGTCACAAACTGTAGATTCAGCCATCTCTGCAAAGCCCCTCCCATGACTGTGAGGCTTTAAGGATGGCATCCAGAGACAGACCAGAACACCCAGCAACGCTGTGCAGGATGTAGAGTGTGGCTCTTCACCTGGTGCAGGTAAGCTCAGGCCCTGTCCTGGTTCTCTGTAAGAGAAGCATCCTGTGTTCCCAAGCCCGGGGAAGCTTTGCCCTGCTGGAAGGAGTCAGCATGAGACACAGACCTGCGGTGTCCTGGAGCCCCGGGTAGCACCTTTGCTCCTGGGGCAGAGTGGGTACAGTAAGCACCACACACCAGAGACCTGCCAAATGGAACTGGCAAATGCTCAGAAGTTTTCACTGAGCTTTTTTTCTTTTTTGGCAGCACTGGGGATTGAACCCAAGACCTTCATAGTGAGCTACATCTCCAGCCCCTTTTTATTTTAAGATAGAGTCTTGTGAAGTTTTCAGCTAGACTTGAACTTGGCATTCTTCTCTCCTGCCCCAGCCTCCCATACTGCCAGGCTTACAGGCACATGCCACATACTCAGCCACATTCATCTGATGTTGACTCAGTGGTGCTCTCTTTCTTTATCGGTGGCGCTCTTTTCCTTGTGGCACTCGTAGCACTGCCAGCTGTCAGAAGAGGTGGAACAGACACACTGTCTGGGACACGGAGGCTCCTCCACAGCTCACTCTTGAGATCAAGCTGTCCATCCTCAGCCAGTTTGCTCATTCTTGGCCTCCTTCTGTTCAGGGCTCCAGAACTGGCCCCTCTGAAGAGTAAGATGATCTACGCCAGCTCCAAGGAT
This sequence comes from Octodon degus, assembly GCF_000260255.1. NCBI lineage: Eukaryota > Metazoa > Chordata > Mammalia > Rodentia > Octodontidae > Octodon > Octodon degus. The sequence goes on along the minus strand of NW_004524649.1, from coordinate 7,973,812 downwards.
GCCATCAAAAAGAAGTTCCAAGGTATGTGCACGACTTCACCCTTAGGGGTGAAGGGACCCCAGAAAGAGCCTCATTTTCAGGGGAGAACAGCTTTGAGCACAAGGAAAAGGAAACAGGGCTTGCTCTGTGGGAGCACCTGAGGCTGAGCCACTCTGCCAAGCCTGGGCCCCCACTGCACTGGCTGGTTTAGGCATAGCATCCTGTGCAGTGGGCTGAGCCCGGGGCCTTGGTGGCTTAGCATCCCTTTTTGATGCCTCTGAATGTAGTGATGTAGCCAGGTTGCAAGAAGAAGGCGTCCTGAGTGGGAAGGAAGGATGCGTTCCTCCAGCTTCACCCTGGACGGCGTGGTTTTAGGTCGTGGATTCATCTGTGCCAGAGGAAGGTGCTTGTGGCCCAAACTGGCTGGTCACACTGACTGGCCAACAGGGCCTTGTCTCAACAGGGTGGCGTGCATGGACAGCCAGGAGGAATCCTTGGTACGGTGGCTGAGCATGAGGTGTGAGCCAAGCCCTGACCATGGCCCTGCTTGCCTGACCCCTGTGACCATGGCAGAGTGTGTGCTGCCTGCTGCCCATGTGGCCAGGGTCACAGAGTAGCCAGTTGTGTCTCTCCATCCTGTTCTTGCTTTCTGTGCCAGTAGCTGCTGTGTGGCTATGTCCCTGGTCAGGCCTTTGTGTATGTGGGGCCTCCCCAGAAGCAAGTTACTGGCCTGTCCCCAGTCAGATGACCCCTCAGTGTCAGCATCAACAGCAACGGCAAGAGTCAGAGTATGCTTCTTGTCCTTACTCCAGAGGGTTCCTGAGTGATGCCAGGTTGTCTATTCTCTGGTGAAACCATCCAGGTTCCCCACTGGGTCTTGTGCCTGGGAGCCAGGGACACGGTCCTCACAGGGTGGCCCAGAGCCAGCTAGTTGAAGGCACTGTGCCCCTCATGTGGTGCCAGCTGGTGCTGTTACGAAGAAAGCTACCAGTGCCACACTGCAGTTCTGTGACAATTCTCACACAGGTAGTATCCCAGCACCAGAGAGCTGGCTATGTCAAGTGTAGTTGTCTAAACCAGCTAGCCCATCAAACCAAGAAAACATTACTACTAGACCTGCCTTTTTGACTTGTTTTTATTGAAGTATAACACGTCCTCACAAAAGCGTGCCACCTGAATCACAGATGCTCCCTGAGTGCTGACAGCCCGAGCATCGAGCATTGTTGCGCCCCCCGCCCCCTGCATTCAGGGAGCGTTTACCCAGCAGGGCACATATGTGTGCGTGTATGCACACGTGGGAGACGCAGGTGGACTCGTGCAGAATGGATGCTTCTCTCGTTGCAGTCAGTATCATGTTTGTGAGTGGCATCCAGTTTGATGCATGCTTAATATTTCTGATTAATATTCCTCATTTCTGTGTAGTATTTTTTACAGTTTGTGCATGAAAGTGAGCTTTAAAAACAAATAGGTGTTACAAAGAAACAGGGACGGTGCTGCCATAATTCTAAATAGGACTGTTGTTTTTCCTCTCAGGCATAAAACACGAATGTCAAGCAAATGGGCCAGAAGACCTCAACCGGGCTTGCATTGCTGAAAAGCTGGGTGGGTCCTTGATTGTAGCCTTTGAAGGTTGCCCCGTGTAGCGTCGTTCCAGTGCCACAGCCGAAAGCTTCCGTGTTAATGTTACCCTCTTGCTCAATAAGTAAAGCAGATGCATTTACGCCAGGGTCTCCCTGAGGGGAGCTGTCTTGTCATCTTAGAATAAATATTCTATAAACCTGTGCAAATGCGGCCCTAAATAAACCTAGCATCCAAAGTGTAATTGGTGTGAAATGAAATTCTTGCTGGCCAAATGCCTGTTTTGATGAGTTGACTTACAAAGACTTTTGTTAAGCTCAGGATTTTTAATAATAGTTCACAAAACAGAGTAGTGGCCATTTGAAGAGAATGGTTCTGTCTTTCCTTAACCTCAACAGTTAATGTTTCTTTTGCTTAGAAAATTGATTACAATCTGGTTACAATTTTGGCCCAGAATTCTTCCTTGACCCAAACAATGGGATGTTCTCTAACAGTACACTAACTGCTAGCAGCCGCAAGCCCTGGGCAGCCTCTAGCCCTCCCTGCCACGCACAGGAGCCTGGCTCAGAGTCGCACCCCTGTGACTCCCACTGATCTTGTGAAGCCCCCTCCAGGGGTGTAGCACGGGAGGGCATGGCTGTCCTCAGAGCTATGGGCTGTCACCTTGCGTGGTGGCGTGGCTTCAGGAGATGGGATGTCTAATCTAATGCAAATTAGGGCTCGCTGTAGTCAGCTTTCTAGTGAAAATAATCACTGCCTAGGTAGGCTAGGACACTGCGCACCCGTGGCTCCCTCCGAGCTGCACACCCAGTGCATGTGATGGCAGGAACCTGAGTGTCTCCTCTGGGGTCTGGGAGAGCTTTGTTTCCTAGAGCAGTCTGTCACTTGTGTGGAGTGGGGAGCTGTGCCCAGTGACATGTGGATGTGATTGCCCTTACCACCACAGGCATGACGCTTGAACAAGAGAAGTGCACAGCTGATCTTAAAAGTAGCAGTTACTGGCTTTATGTAATAAAGGAAGCATTTTTAACTTCTCTCTGGTGTCATTATTCACGTGTCATTTGGGATGGAGGGTTTTGCCCTCCACAAGGGGGCTCTGGGAGTTCTCACAGGATCTTGGCCTTCTCTAGTTCAAAGAAGCAATGTTTAACCTAAGGCTAGACTTTGGGAGGCAAACAAGGTCACGCTTTCACTGAAGTGCCTTTCAAGACTGGCTGGCCACTTGCCCTTCTCCCATCCGGAGGAGGCTCCACAGCCTCTCCTGGCGGGGCCCCGCCCAGCAGGAGCCCCACTCAGGGTCATTCCACACTGAGCCAGTTTCTGTACCTCTCTTCCTCTGGAAGTGGGGGGTATTGAAGGTTGCCTCCAGCTCTCAACAGACACCAGGGCTGGGGCCCAGGCACTGTGCCAGCAGCCCCTGTGCATGACCCAAGCAGCATGGTGTGTGCATTTCTGTATTCTGAGGCTGGCATGTTATGGAAACACAAGTTGGGAGCTGCTGGGGGATTCATCTGGTGGCTACCCTTGTGCCCCCACAAAGCACAGCCAGTTCAGTCTGTGCAAACATAAATGGGATAGTGGGATGGTTAGTCCATTGGTCCCTTCCTAGCTGACACAGGCAATGCATCCTCTCCCTGTGGACAGGCTGTGGCCTTATGCACACCTGTGGGTGGGTGCAGGACTGGTACCAGGTTCAGGGTGACAGGTGGTGTGGGCAGTCAGCCCACAGACTGGTTTCTAGGTTCCCAGTCCTGAGCTGTTAGCACCCCAGACTATTTAGCTGGAGTCTAACATCTGGATTTGGAGGTCAGCCTCGCTCAGTGCCATGGTACAACTTCAGGGGATGAGCAGCACCAAGGAGTGCCCTGAAGCCGTCTGCCTTGCTTCGCCCACAGCCTCACTGCCATCCCTGACTTCTCCCAGGCTGTGAGGGACAGCATGCTGCCCTTTGAGGATATTTACCCTGGGACCATGACCTAGGAGAGCTTGAAACTGGGTGTGTGGAGGGAAGCTGTGTGACCACATGAACTGGGCCTCTTCCCAGTGACCACCAACAGCTGGGACTCAGCTGTTCTTTTGCAGAACTGGGGATTGAACTCAGGTCCTTTCCAGGCAAGTGCTTATTCCACTGAGCTATCTCCCCGGCCCCTCCTCTGGGTTTTGCAGGGGATGTTTAAGTAGCTTGGCTGCTGAGCTGAGCCTCTGCTGGCTGGGCTCCAGGGCTACTGGGCAGCTTGGGAGGTCAACAGGACAGTCCAGAGTGGCCTTGTCCTGGGGACCCCGTGTCACCTCCCTACCACCATTGGGCTGTTGCTTCTAGCAGAGCTAACAGTTCAGTGACCCAATGCTGCCAGGGTCTCTGAGCAGATGCTGTGCTTTCTGCTGCAGCACAGGGCTCAGCCCCAAGATGGCCATTCAGTAGGGGCCCTGGTATCCCCTCCCTAGTCCCAGCCACCCTAGACCACTGACCTTGGGTGTGGTCACTGTGCAGAGGAGCCCTGTGCTGTACCCCACCTTCCTGGAACCATCTGCAGGCTCTGGGTCCCTGTAGGTCCTATGCAGACTCCTGTACCCTCAGGAAGTAAGTTCATCTGTCCAGGTTGCCACGCAGTCTTGCACCCCCAGGGGAGTCCATCTCCAAAGCCCCTGGGCCAAGCTAAACCAGCATTGCAGCCTCAGCCTCCCTGCCCCTTTCCTGCTTGCCCTTAAGACTACAATGAAAACATCCCCTACCCATGGTCTAGTGAGTTACTGAACAGGTGTGACCGTGCCTCTCCTACTTGGCTTGCTGTCCCCTCCCTGCCACTCCAAGAGATCTAATCTCCCAGTGTACTCTAGCATAAGACCACCTTGCCCTTGACCACTGTACCTGAAGTGGCACACAGGCCCCAGTGCACACAAGCTGTAGTGGTAGCAGGGGAACACATTCCACACAGCTTCAAAGGCCGTCAGCTGACCCACAGGAGTCACCCACCACCCTGGACCCTAACCTTGCCACGCTGCCCAGCTACCCCTTAGGTCGTTGTCTTCAGGAGCTCTCCCAGCCCAGTATGACCAGCATTCTGCCCAGCACCTGGAGGCTGCATGGGGACATGGACCCGCATTTGCTCAAAGAGCCCTGGGCACCACCTGCTGGACCAGGCACCATGCTCTGGAGCTGTCCTTGTCCCAGGCTCAAACTTGAAGCAGTAGTCCCATCTCTGGCCCACATTCCCCTTCCACCCTGTCCCAGGGCTGTGTCTGAAGTTTCCAGATCTGAGGTGGCTTCCGCTTTGGCAGAGTGGGGGGGGGGTGACCCTGGGTCTCCCCATCCTGGGTAGAGGACAGTGACCCCTGCTCTCTCCTACAGTTCCCTAACTGCACTGCATGGACCAACCCCACTCCGCTCTCAGGATCTCCACTGGAGGCTCAGTGTCACAGGCTCTGCGCTCTTCTCTGCCTGACAAGTGACAAACACCCAGACAAGAAGGTGCCACAGGCCCCCCAGCTTCTGAGAAACAAGACCTGCACTGTGCTGCCCCACCACCCCCATGCCATCCCAACAGCAGACATGAGACCCAGTGCCGGGCAACACGTTTTAATGGCATCAACATCCAGGAGGTCACGTGCTGTGTGGTGACCCGGGGAAGGGCCGTGGCCTCCCAGGACGCCCTGCCTACTGTGCCAGCCCCGCCCTGCTGAGGAGACTCGACAATTGCACTGGCTGGCGTCATGGCACCCCGGCCTCCCACACCCATGTGTCAGGTTCACAGGTGCACTGGCGTCCGTGCAGTTGGCCGGGCCGCTCCGAGAATAGTGTTTCCACATGTGACAGGGTTTTGTGCAGCGGGGTCTGGAAGATGATCATCTCCGACGGCTTCTCTCGGAGCTTCTGGAAGTTGGGCCTGATTCACGAACGCTGTGTCGTTGGTTCATTTGTGAGGAATGTGTAAGGCATTTTGGTAAGAGGAACAGTAACTTCTCTGCGGAGGCTCAGACAGAGGTGCCCTCCTTCAGGCCGCTGCCATCGTCCTGCAGGGATGGAGCATGTGAGGGGTGCCGGGCAGGGGACAGGGCACAGCCTACTGCTGTGGGGCGATGCTCCCTCCCACTGGACACCGGGAAATAGGGGCCGGGCCAGTCCGTTCTCCTTTCCCCAGAGCCCTAGGCTGACCAGGCCCAGCCTGCTTTACCTTGAGCTGTGCAACTTCCTCAGTGCCCACAGATGACAGCGGGCCAGTGGAGCGCAGCGTCTCCAGCTCTTCCTGTAGCCGGCTCGCCGTGTTCCGTAACTGCAAGGCAGTGGGCAGTCAGATCCTGTGAGCCTGACCTGGCCAGGAGGCTGGGAGTCTAGGGCCACCAGGACCACCCAGGTCATACAGACCCACCGCCCGCTCACTCCCTAGGGCCCGGAGCCCGAAGCTAAGGGCTCCCAGGGGTTCCCGGCGCTGTAGGGCAGGGCCTGACCTCCTCCAACTCAGCCAAGAGCTTCCGCCTCTGCACCTGCTCCTCCTCCAGGGCGAGCTCTGTCTGTTCCAGCTGTGCTTGCAGCTGTAAAAACACCAAGCACGTGACGTGGGCACTGACACAGGGCCACTTCCTAGCTGCTCCCCTGCCTTCCTCACCACAGGAAGCAAGGGGCTCGCAGGGAGGCACCCAAGTGAGCTCTGGAGCTGCCAGGCAGGCCAGCCAGGGCAGGAACACCAGTGCCTTCCTATGCCGCCCCCACCCTGGCTGACAGGGACAGGCGAGAAGCCCAGCCACACTCTCACCTTCACAGCATCTTGCCCAGCTGAGGAAACTCCTGGGGACCCAGCCACGTCACCATCCGACACGCGGCTCTTCATCTCACTCAACTGCCGTCTGACCTGAAACAGCAAGTGACAGGTTTGTACAAATCCACAGGTGGCCAAGCAGCCTGTGCCCCTGGCCCAGGACACCCTTTTGAGGGAGTACTCGGGTTCTCCCTGCTCTGAATGAGGAGCCGCAACAAGCAGCACCACAGCCCTGAGTTGCTGAGATGCACATTCTGCTTCCCATGGCAGGACCCAGACCTTGAGAGGTGGCTGAATGACAGTGCATGCAGAGTGGCACTGTGACAGCCCACAAGTCCCTAGGAATGCAACCCACTGCTAGGACCCTTCCTGATATCCAGGGCCCATCAGGAGGTAACCACCCTACCTCATAGACCACAGGTTCCATTCTAGGCCTTACTACTAGTGACCCCAACAGCCTTCTTTCCCACTGTCCCCATGGCAAAGCCACAGTGCATCCCTGAGGAGATCAAGACATGCTGGGGTGTGTATGTGTATGTGTGTGTCCGCATTCACCCAGTCTATCACTAGACCCAGCCCGTGCCCCCTGACTAGCGACAACCTGAGGGATGTCTGCCCTCTGGCACACTATCATTGCTTCCCAAAGGCCAGTGTTGCAGGTCTTAGCCAACGCTCCCCCCATCCCCACCCTGCCAAGATCCTCAGCCTAGGCCTAGCAGGGGCCTTGTGGAGGGCTGACCGGATGACCCCCTGGCACACAAGAGCCAGGACTCGGAGCAGGCTGCCCATCACACACATGGTGCCTCCAGGGAGCGGTTCAGCCTGGCCCGGCACACAGGGTCTCCCCAGCACTGTCTTCAGCACCCAAAGGACTCAGTGCTATCCTGCACTGCTGATAGCACCATCAAAGGGATGCCCTCCAGTGTTCCCACCTCCAGGAGGCTGCAAGGCCAGGGATGGAGGGGGACAGGATGTGGGCACCATGCTCCTGGCAGCCACAGGCAAACCAGCTCCTGAGTGTAAGATCTGAGTAGATGGCAAAACTAACTGGCAAACTTGCCGCCCCCCCCCCCCAAGCGCAGCCCACCTACCAAGGCGAGCTCCTGGCTCTGCTTCTGGGCCTCACCCTTCGTGGCATCCAGCTGAGACTGAGAATCTAACAGCAGCTGCCTCAGCTGAGAACAAGGAGAGAGGAGAAAGCAGGTCTAGAGGTAGTGCCAATGCAGCCTCACCCACGCATGCTCCACAGCAGATCAGTGGCTCCCTACTGCCACAGAGCCCCTTCCGGGGACACCCACCCAGGGCCAGGACACCCCAGACACCTGTCTGCCACACCTTATTAAAAGCCCAAAGCTAGAAACTCAGTGAGGAGAGCAGATGTGGGCTCAGTTCTCTGTCCCTTACAGGACAGGACTGGATTTCAGTTCACTCCCGAGAGAAGAGGCTCAAATGTCTACAGGTCCAGGGCAATGGGCCTCACCCCTGCCACCTCCTTGGCGTAGCTCTGACACTCAGCACTGGCGGTAGCCATGTGCTTCTCCAGCTCGGCCTCCAGGTGCGAGGTGTGCTTCCGCACCTGTGGGACACATCAGCCTCAGGTCAGCCAGCTGGACGCTCTCCCCAGCACTGTTGCCCACCTCACTCACAGACCCCAGTCCAGCACAGGGCAGCCCCCAGGTGCACACACCTAGGGAGGCCCCACGAGCCCCGTCACCATGACATCAGGGCCAGGGCCAGGTGAGGCTGCACAGGTCTGCTGTGCCTCGGGCCACTGCAGTGGCAAGCACTGCATGTTACAGCAAGAAGGGACAGAGCAGCCTCACTGAGGCTGGGATCACGAGGGAGCTAACTTAGGTGGCTCCATGACCATGTCACTTTCATGGGCTCACGTGACAAGAACAGCAGCTCACAGCACAGGTCCTTCGTACCTGATCTGAACTTTCAAGTTCTCCTTTGAGCTTTTCTATGGTGTCTTCAAGTTGCTTCACTGTTAGCCGTGACTGCAGAGCAAAGGCAAGACCCTGTCACGCACAGAAGCTGGGGGCATCTCCCAGGACCAGCCCTGTGCTGGGCCCAGCACTGCCCAGCCCTCTCACATGGGCAGGTGCACTGCAGCCCTTCCTGGGGCGGCTGCAAGTGACACAGGATTGGGGGACGGGCTATGGCTGCCACTCTGACCTGGGGGTGTAGGTGTTGATAACGGCCGTGACATGTATCACATGGGGCCCAGGCTGCCTACCTTATGCAGCTCCTCCTCCTTGGCGCCCACCTTGGCCTTCCACACCTGCTCCTCCTCCTCCACACTCTTCTGCAGGTCCTTGAGCATGCCCTCCTGCAGGATAGCAACACTCAGGCGGGGCCCCGTCAGCAAGTTCCTGTCACCACCTGTGGCACCAGCTCTGAGACACCATTGTGCCAGGCAGATGTGGGCAGAGCCACTGCAGGGCACACTAGAGATGGGGCCTGTGACCTGAACGAGGCAAGACTGGAGATTCTGGTATGGTGGGCATAGGCCCCAGCGCTGACTGCATCGACACCCCAGCAGCTTCTGCTCCTGCCCGGGACGTCTTCCTTTTGCCGAGTCTCCTCCGGACAGAGGGCAGCCCTGACCGCCCTCAGGCCTCTGTCCTCTCCTCACTTAGCCACCACGGACCCTCAGAGCCCTGTGCATCACAGTCCCTTTCTCCCAGTGGGCCTTGGAAAGCCTTCCTCTGCCTGGGTCACTGAGCCAGGGGCTCTCCAGCTCCAGAAGACCCGTAGTGCCCTTCACTGCTCACCGTTTCAGCCAGGATGGAGCGGTACTGGTCACACTCAGTCTGCAGGCTGCTCTGGGCCTCCTCAGCCTCCCGCAGCTTGGAGACCACGTCCTGTGAGCAGAGGGGGACAGTTTCTGGTCAGTCCTATGCAGTTCTCTCCCTGCTGCCCAGATCACCAAGAGCTCCACCTGGACCAGCAGAGCTCATAGCTAACCGGGGCTGCTGCAGCCAGCTTACCTGAGGGGGCTCTGAGGTGGCTGACAAGGTCTTCAGCAGCTCAGGGCCTCTTTCTCTGAGCTCCTGAAGCCACTCGGCATAGCTCTGCAAGGAAACATGTGGTGAGCTGCAGACCCACAGTGGGCCAGGGGGAGGGGAAAGCAGGGTCCCAGGCATCGCCTGCCTACCTGATGTGCTGAGATGGAGAGCTCAGGGAGCAGCGCCTGTAGGGCCTCCTTGGTCTGCGCCTTCACCAGGTGCAGCTGCTTCTCAGAGTCCTCCTGGGAGTGGGGAACAGTGCTCAGCCTCCCAGGTGGGGCCACATCTTGAGCTCTTTAGGGCCAGGACCCAGACCCAAGTGAAAGCTGGGCTTTCGAGGGTCCAGTGGGAAGAGGTAAGGAACAGCCATGGCCCATGGCAATGAAGTCAGGACCAGTACGGGGTAGGAATAGGAGCCCTGAGGGGATTTACCCCATTCCATGGGAGGGAGAAGACTGGCAGCTCACTGTGGCAGAGAAGACAGGGCCTGCTGCCCATGCTGCACAAGACTGGGGCCCCTCCACCCTCAGGAAGAGCCTGTGGCCCCACTCAGAACACCAAAACAGGACCTAAGGCAAAGCCTAGGGTGCAGTGTTCCCTGGAGACTGCATGGGTCTGGGGTCACTACAGGGATTTCCCCTTCCACTAAGATTCACCTTCTCTGGTTATCTGCTACAACACCTAGTGTCACTGGGGACTTGCACCAGTGGGGAGTACAGGATTCAGTCAATGGGGGACACTAGTCTGCCACACAGCCTGGCCTGGCCTCCTTGCTGCCCATCACCCACTGAGACCCCTGCCTCATACCCACCACTCAGCCAAATCAAACTTCCATCCTCATCTACCCAGGTGACCACAGGCAGGCAAGTGACAGCTCTCCTTACAGCCTGTCTGCAGTGACAGTGCTGACAGCATGCCATGGCCAGCCTTGTGTCCTGCCTTTCTCAGGGTCTTTATACTGTCCCTCAGGTCCTAAGGGACAGATATTGCTTTGTGAAAGTGTCAGAAAGAACAGCCTTCCACAAAGGACCTCTGCATGATGATTCTGGGCCCAGATGCTGAGAAAGCACAGGACAAGAGCAACTCCACCTCCCCTGCCCTGGGACCAGGATCCAGCAAGGACGCTAACAGCATGGCTACCTCCCTACCTTTTCCCCGAGGGAACACTGGGGAGCAGAAGGAGGGTAGGGGCCCAGGACCCTCAGCCAGAGGCAGGGCTCTCACCTTGGCCTGTGTCAGCGTCTGCAGCTTCTCAGCGCAGGTCCTCTCGGCAAAGGCCAGTGCCTCCATGGCCTTCCAGTTCTTCTCCCGGAGGTCCTGGGGGAGAAGACAGTGCTCAAACGCCCACAGGGCCCAGCCAGCACTACGAGGGACGCAACCCTTTCCCTGGCATGCAGCGCACCCCTTCACTCAGCACAGGGCACTGGCCACCTGCGTGGGAAGACTGAGGGTAGAGGCAAGCAGCACAAGGGCAGCACGACACAGGTGGCCTGTCACCTGCTCAGGGTAACCATGCGCCTAGGCACAGCCAAGCAGCATACTGTGGCACCAGGCCAGGAAGGCACTTGTGCACACAACAGCAGCAGACACCGGTGGTCCTGGGATACAGGGAGAAGGGTGGCACCCACACACTGAGACCCAGTGACAGTGAGGGTGGGGGGCAGAGAAGACTTCGCCTGTCCTGTGCTGGGCCCTGCCTGGCCCTGTCCGCACTCACGTTATTCTTCCCTTTCTGCTGCTCCATGGCCTCCCGGAGCTCGGTGGCCTCCTTCTCCAGATGCGACACCTGCAACTCCAGCTCCTTGAGACTAAGGAACACAGAGAGGCCAGGGCCTGGCTGAGTCTGTATGGAGTCCCTTCCCCTACTCTCCTACCCAGCGCAAGCTCTTGGACAGCCCCCGCCACCCAGCCTCCCCGAGGCCCCCAGCAGCCACAGCAAGCACAGGGTGACAAGGCAGTCTCGATTGCTTTCTGTGAAGACAGCCACCGCCTGGTCCTGTTGTGTCCCCTAGACAGTCTGCTGGCCCTCCCCTACCCCTGGCGAGATGTCAGGCCTGTCCCTGCAACCCTTCTTGATGCAAGAACCCAGGACCTTCAGACCCCCTCACCACTGGAAGTGGCACTGATGCTACAGAACTGTTCCAGGCACAAGCTTGGAAAAACTGCAGTGAAATGCTCCCTCTATATTAAGATTCAGGACAAGGGACACATGGCCTCTCTAGCCCCGAAGTGGCCAGTGCTGGCCTGAACCAGCAGGAAGTTGCCATCAGCCTGGCCAGGTGAAAAGAGAATGCCCAGGTGTACCCCTAACGCACATGGGCACTGGCCAGTGTTGGTATGGGCCAACCCTGCAGGCCGCGCTGCCTGGCCTGATAGGTGTGGACCTAGCCCACACGGCCCTGCATTTGGTCCTGGGTACCAGCTTGCAGCTGGCCTTGCTGACCCTCACACAGAACCCTGACCACCCTCAAAGCCCCATGGGAACCTAGCCTCTCCCTGCAGTCCCTACATAGTCCACATTACACAGCATTCTCTCCAGCCTCATAGCCCCAGAAAAGGGTCTGCAGGGTGGTGCCAGGGACTGATAGCTACACCGGGGCAGCTGCTGCCAGGCCTAGGTGTGGGGGGAAGCACTGCCCTCCAACCCAGAATAGGATGGAGGCAAACCACTGCAGGGGAAAATAAACCATGTGAGGTACAAATGAGAACCTATCTGCAGCGGGACATGATTAGCCCAGTGACCCAGCAGTGATTCAGAATATAGGAGCCCCGCAAACACACACGCACTGTCCCCGGGGCCCATGGCCATGAAGGGAAGGCTAAGAGGCTGGGTTCCGGGTCCTAGCTTTTCTCTCCCCAGCCCCCAAACCACAACGCCAACTGGGGCCCATGCTAGGGCCCAGGAAGCTGCGTCTAAGGAACAGCACAGGGACAGGCAAGCCCATGTGAGTGAGCAGAGGGCGGTCTTTGCAGCTGGCCTGCATTCTTGCTGGGACCCTGTCCAGTGACAGCCCAGCATGCTGACAGTGACAGCCCCTGCCTGAGGTGGGACTTTCCACCCCAAACTACATGCTACACAACCCTCTTCTCCTTATGAAGTGCCCGGTTTCAGGTGTGTTGTCACAGCAACAGAGACACACATAGCCTGGTAAGGCCAACATCCTTCCCGCCCAGCCTGTCTCCTGCTTCTGGTCCCAGAGACACAGTAGGAGGACATCTTCCCAGAGGGAGCCTTACTGCGTCTGCTGCTGCTCGGCCTCGGCTCGGCTGACCTGGAAGAAACAGAGTGCCTGGGTGCCCAGAAGAGCCCAGCAAACAGCAGCCGGTCCAGGAAGAACGCTCTCCCACCACCCACCACCCTCTGCTCAGAGGAAGGGCTGACCTGAGCATCCCGGGCCTGGCCCGCCTCCAGCAGGGCCTCAATGGTGCGCATGCGCTCGGCCAGCTGGGCGTTTTCTGCATGGGCCTCCTGGAGCTGGCTGTGCAGCCCCCGCAGCTCCTCACACTTGCTCTTCACCTCCGCCTCAGAGGCCTGCAGCTGGCCGCGCAGCTCTGTCACAGGAGAGAGCTGGTGACTAGGGGCTGGAGCTGCTGGGAATACTGCTGCCTCCCTCCGACACCAACCCCCCTTACCCCCTAGGTATCAACACATCACACCTCATCCGTGGCAGAATGCTACACCCTGGCAGCATACTCCTGGGGCCCCACAGGGAAGGTGCAGGTGGCAGCAGCAGTGGCGAATATGACCACTGCAAGGGACTTCAGTGGAAGTCTCTAGAGTTTCGTTCTCTGAGACTGGCTCCTCTTCCTGAGACAGGAGTGATGTGGCCCCTCCTTCTTTGGGGCGTGTCCTCCCCAGGGGATGGGGAAAGTCCCCAGGCCCACAACTCCACAACTCTGGCTGCCATCCTTTGCTAAGTGCAGGGCTCCCTCAGCTACCAATGCCAGCTCTCTCCCCTCAGGACCTGTGGGGGGTGGCACCAAGCCCTGCTGCCCTGGGCTGCCTATCCCCATTCTGCACCCAGCACCATGGTATACTGCTGCGGAAACACAACTGTGCCCCTCTGGTCTCACCTTCCCATCACGTGAGGACCTGACCTGTCCCTGGGCCACAGTGGCCACTAGATAACCATTCCACTCGAGGTTGGGCTGGCCTCTTCAGAGGTCTACCTACCACCATCCTGACCACAGCTGACACCCCTCCTGCCTCAGAGTGAGCCCGGGTTCACAGCCGCACATGGCCCTCTGGGGCAGCCCCCCAAACTCATTTATACATGAAACTTGCCAGGGCTGTCTCTTCCCACCTAGCCTGTGGCTAGTTCTGCCCATGCAGCAGAGCTGGGAAGTTGTGGCACAGACCAAATGTCCTTTCTATGGGTCTCTTTGTGAGTCATGCCTTGTGTAGAGGGCACTGCTATGTGACCCTGTCCTTGTGGGTAAGCACTGCTGTCAGTCCAGACATAGACAGCAGCCAAGAAGGATGACAAGGAGCATCCAACCCTTGTAGCACTGCCCCAGGGCCACCAGACGGGCCCGCACCTGCCGCCCGCTGCTGCTGCTCCTGGGCCTTCTCGGCGTCAGCCCGCAGGCTGGCGTGGCTGCTCTGAGTACGGCACAGCTCCCGGCTGAGCTCATCCAGGCGCTTCTGCAGGGCCTCCTCACTCTCCTTGTGGGACACCTGCGCCAGAGGGGAGGTTAGGGGTGGTCTCGTGGGGGAGTCCACCCTGAAGGCTCAGAAGCTGCAGCACCCCGCCTCACTGGCAGCCCAGGACCCACATACCATGCTCCTTGCCACTAGGGTTCAGCGCTTTTCCATCTTATGGGACTCACAAAGCCATGTTTGCAGCAAGTGTGCAGATCCAAGGCAGAGCCGTGATGTGTGGGTGCACACCAGTGTGGCACACAAACTGCAGACATGAGCAGTGCCAAACAGTGCTGCCTCATGGGGTCACAATGGGCAAAGCTCAAGCTTGTAAAATGCTAAGGCTGCCAGGCTTGAGGACCCAACTTGGGAGGCTGAGACAGGAGGATCATTGAGAGTTTGAAGCCAACCTGGGCTACATACTACATTTGGGAACAGCCTGAACTACATAGCAAGACTCAATCTCAAAAAAAAAAAAAAAAAAAAAAAAAAAAAAAAAAAAAAAAAAAAAGCTAACATGGACAGATCCTGCAGCACGGCTGGCACCCAGCCATCAGCCCAGCTGACAGGTGACAGCTCCCGTTAACACGCTCACCTGCAACTGCAGCATCTGCTTCTCAAAGGCAGCTGCCTTGGCTTCCAGAGCCTTGCGTTGCTGCTCCTCCTGCCGGGACACCTCTGCCTTCTCCAGCAGCTCCTTGCTGGCCTTTCCCAGCTCCTGCCGCAGCTTTGCCAGCTCTGCATTCTGCCTGCAGGATAGTCACAGCCTGACCCTTGGGCAGGCAGGCCAGGAGCAGGGACACCTGTCTGTTCAGCCTAAGGGGACCTGGCCAAGCCCCTCCTGTACCATCAGCCATGGGGTGGGTGGTTTGGCAGACACTTCCCCAACACAGCACACAGAACAGAGTGCGCCATGTGCCCTGTGGCACCCACGGATGCCTCTCCCAGACCACACTCAGCCTTGGTGCTCCAGGCCACAGTAAGCCTTCCAAAGATGCCCTGGATGCTGTGAAAGGCCAGGTGACAATGGCTATCAGCAAAGTGACAGGCAAGCACCAGCCAGAGCCAAGGGCACCTGATCGCAGGGACATCACGCCCCAGGCTCTCCCTGAGGCCTGCTCCCCACAGGAGCTGTGCCAACCACCAGTAACCGCATAGAAGATGGAAAGCAACATAGCTATGCAGGGGTAGTGGGAACACAAAGGTGGCCATGTGCTCACACGGGGCTAGCTCATAATGCCAGCCACATCTCCGCCCTCTGCATCTTGGGAGAGCCACAGACAGGCACTTACTTGCTCTCCACCTGACTGGTGGCCTGGTTCAGGGCATCCCGCAGGATAGAGTTCTCCTGCTGCAGGCGGGCCAGCTGGGTGTTGGGGCCGTTCTCCAGCTGCTCCTGCAGCGTCCGGATCTAAGAAGTTGCAAGGAGGTGTCAGTGCGGCTCGGCCACATGCAGAACCGAGTTCTGGGCTGAGATTAGCTAGCAAGAGCACAGCTCACAGAGGGAGCAGCCCTTTTCCATGTGGAGGCTGCAGGAGCCAGAAAGCAGGAGGCTAATGGATGGCACAGGGCCAGCCCAGGTGCCCCTGGCCCAGCAGCACACCAGTGCCATGGGAGGCTAGCACTCTCTGCGCTCCAAGCACAACTGCCCCAAGCCACAGCCTACCTATCCCAAGGGAGGCTCACTTTCTGCCCCATGAGCCCTATGGTCCCTCAAGACATGCAGCCACATAGGGACACAGTGTCAGCAGCTGCACAGGCTCAATCTACACAGGCCACTGCCCCGGAACCTTAGGGAAACCCCAGGGTGTCTAGACCTCTTGCTTTGAGGGATCTCCAGCTGCACGTGGAGGAAATAGGTGGCAGCACGCCAGCCTCACAGAATCTAAAAGCCTGGCCCACAGGGCCAACCACTGAGCTCTCTGCTGCAAAATGCAGTCCACGCCTTTCTGCCTGGCTGGTTTTTGCAGCCCTGGAGACTGAGCCCACAGTCTCTGCACTGAGCTACACCCCAGCCCTTTTCTGTACCTTGAGATGAGGTCTCACTAAGTCACCATGTAACCATCTGCCAGCCAGGCCACGGTGCCCACCTTGCCCTGCAGCTGCTGCACCTCCTTCACGTGCTCTCGGTAGCTGGCCTGCATGCGCGCCTGCACAGCCGTGATTTCCTGTTCCCTCGCCACCAGCTGCTTCTTCACTTTGGCCTCCCCAGCTGCAGCCTTGGCCTTCTCTGCAGCCATCTCCTGGAGTGGTACCAGACAGGGAGGTCAGGAGCAGGCTCCTTTACTTCCAGTGGGGTGGGTGTGACCCCAGTGGAGCCAGGTTTCTGGTCCAGGCTGACAGGTAAGGCTCCATGTGGCCACCAGTGGCACCACGTCACACACAAACAGCTCTTTCTGGGCACCTTCTTTTGGGTTCTGGCCACACTTAGTTTTTCTGTGATTACAGGGAGGAACCCAGGACCGCGCACATGCTAGACAAGTGGTCTACTATTAAGCTGCACCCTCAGCCCTTTTAATTTTATCTGGAGACAGGGTCTTGCTAAGTTGCCCAGACCAGACTTGTCATCTTCCAGTCTCAGCCTCCAAGATAGCTAGGATTAGAGTGTGGCACTATACCCAGCTTTCTGGCCACACTTTCTTCCCAGCACTGTTCCTAGGCTTGTTGGAGACAGTGTTAGCCTTGCGCATTAAGGGGGTAACTGGCTTCTTCCATGGTGCCCCTGAAGCTCAGCTCTCGTTTCCCCTAGGCTCTGGGGCCCAGCCACTCTGATTCAGAACCCAAGCTCAGGTGCAGCAAGGCTACAGAGCCGAGCCCGGGCCAGGACTGGGAGGCCTGTGGGGCCTGCAGAGGTTGGCAGAGTCTTCTGGACTCATCCCCACAATGGCCCTAGGGGCTGGCCAGGCCCTTCTGGCCTATGAGCCTATGGGCTCTTGCAGCCAAAGCTGGACTTCCTCTTTTTTTCTTTTCTTTCTTTTCTTTCTTTCTTTCTTTCTTTCTTTCTTTCTTTCTTTCTTTCTTTCTTTCTTTCTTTCTTTCTTTCTTTTTTGCTTTGTTTTTTTGTGGTGGGGAGCAGATCCCAGGGACGAGGAACCAACTCTTTTCCCTGGAGAGAGAATGGTCGGCAGTGCTAGAGCAAAGCACAGGGCCATCAGTTATCAGTCTCCTATGGGGTCCCCACTTCCAAGAGGATAGCCAACCAAGCAGTGCTGGGCTGGAAGCAGGATGGAGTGGGAAAGGCATCCTGGAGCCTGGAGTATGGCACTGACACAGGGGCACAGGGTGGAAGCAAGGCCAAGCTGCTGTCCTTCACTGAGTACAGAGCCCCAGGGTAGCTGGGGCTGCCTATGCAAAGGGTGGCTCTCCAAGGCTCAGCCGGCCAGTGACCAGGGGCTGGTAGGTGACTCCTCACTGCAGCAGTGACTTCTGTGTGGGACAGGAACAGATCTCATGAAGGAAGAGGCCAAAGTGAGTCTTATATGCTAAGAAGTAACTGGACAGCCACAGGAAGGACACAAGAGGCCGAGAGAAGGGGGAGCATCCAGGAAGAGCAGGAAGGGCCTGCAGATGGCGGGGGTGGGGAGGCGCAGGCGCAGAGATGTGGCAGGTGTCACTCTGCATGTAAACTTGAGCAAGAGGACTGTGGCCCAGTGGCAGAGCTTCAGGGTCTGCTTGGGAAGAATCAAGGAACCCAACACTCCTCAGGCTGCACACCCATGGCTGGACATGATATTTTTCAACTCAGAGCAAAGGCCCATGCCAAAGGGAAAACTGCCAGGGGTAAATTCTATACTGGGGTTGCCTGGAGTTCTGGAATCTTCCCCCGGAGGGGCGAGTCCATGGAGCCCCAGGAGACATGTGGGGCCGAGAGAGGTGACCAGCACTCAGGAGCCAGGCCCAGACCCACAACTTGGACAGCTCCAGAGAAGGCCAGAGGAGCCACGTCCCAAATTGGAGACAGAGGCCCAGGGGACAGAAGACCCCGAGGCCAGTCTTTTTTCTGTCCTGCTCCTGGATGTACCATCCAAAGGCCCATCTCTCACCCCTGCCTCACAAGGGCATCCTTCCAGGTCAGGACAGGAAAACAAACTGTCTCCTTCCAATTCTCACTGAGCAACTGGAGGTGCCCATGGGAGGGCGAGGCGGGCTGGCATGGATGTCCTGTGCAGGGGTCACCAGGGCACTAGAGCACCTCAGCAGAGACCCCATCAATACATCAGGGGTCTGACACACCTGAACCAAGACCCTGGCTGGGCCCACGTGGTGTGGACCTGCTACCAATTGCCACTGCACCAGCCAGCAGCCAGTATGTCTTTGCACGTTGCTCCATGGCTGTCAGGTCAGGGACAGAAGCAGTTGCTCTGCCCCAGCCCCATCTCTCTCAAGCAAACAACCAGGGATTAGCTGGGCGCCCCTTTCCTAGGGATGTCCTAGGATGGCCTGCCACTATGGGATGGCCAGCAACAGCCTGCTCAGATCATCCCACTATCACCAACTAAGGCCCTGGATCCCATGTGTTCTTAGAACCACCATGAAGGGACGCCCTCTCCAGGGATCTCCCTGTAGCAGATAGCTTTAGCTGCATCACCCAGAGCTTGAGAACAGCAAGCCAGGTGAGACAGAGATCTCTACCCCAGAGCCTACCCTGAGCATATGAGGGGAACCAAGGGCAGCTGTGCCCTTGGGGTTGGGGGACCTGGGGATGGGAGAGAGGCTTCCTGGCTCAGGCTGTACCTTGTTGAGTTCCCTCAGTTTGCTCTTGGCCACTGCTGCATCCTCTTGCTCCGTGGCCAGCAGCTTTTCCTTCTCTTCCAGCTGGCGTTTCAGGATTGCCACAGGGTCGCCCTTCTGAGTGGCCTAAAACACCATGGAGCCACATTAACACCCAACCTGCCCGCAGCTCGGCAGCCAGGAGGGACTAGAGGCCCATGCACCTGCCAACCAGGACCAGGCTTTAAGGGCAGCCATCCCACCCCATCAGACACACATGAGGAGGTGGCACTGCCTGGTCACCAGTCTGCTGGGGTTGCACAGGCCCTTGTGTGTAGAAATCCCAAGTGGCCTTCAGGGTCATGGCGTCTCCACACCTGCTGGGCCAAGGCCCAAGGACTAGGAGTCCCTGGCCACAGGGCAGGAACAAGGCTGGGGAGGAGGCTCTGGGGACAGTGTAGCCTACGCACTGTGAGCAAGATGCTCTCACACTGCTGGGACCAAAGAGGTGGTGACTCACACAGCCTCGGAGACAGCCCCAAGCCTGACTCTCAGAATGCCCACTAGCGCTTGGCTGGTCACCACTCTCCAGCAGAGTCACCCCAAATTCCAGGTCAGGAAAAGGCGAGGGTGCATACACTATACTTTGGGAGCAGTGTTAGGGCAATGGGATGGGTGTTATACTTGTCACAGGCTCCCTGGACCTTCTCTTCCACGCTCTGGGCCTCAGTCACAAACTCACTTGGCCCGGCTTCTGTGCCACCCAGGCCCCACCCTGCCCTGGACAGTGTCCAGTTTGGGTGGCAAGTGACCGTGCACCTGAGGGGTATAGCAGCACAGGACCCCCTGGAAAGGAACCGCAGTGATGCTTTGGATCTTCTCTCTGCTGCCTGGCAAGCTGGGGAAGGCTGGGCAAGTGGGACTGCAGGGGGAGGCAGAGGAAAAGCTGCAGTGCAGCCCAAGGCAGGGGAGACCCACCTTATGCCAGGTGTCCTGGAGGATGCCCGCCTTCTCCGACAGGATCTCGATGAGCCGCTGGGCCTCACCCTCATTGAATGCCATGCTTCCAACCATGGAGACCAACGACTTGTAGGGCAGGTAGAGAGGGCTATCTGCATCAGGGGGCCCTGGGATGGGAAGAACAGGGCTTACACTCACACCTTGACATGGCTGATATGACCAGAAGGCCCCTCAAAAGAGGGTCTGGTCCACATCTGCACCGGCAGACTGGCACAGGGGCTGGCTTAGGCCTCCTGCCCTTTATGGCCAAATGCTGGGCCTAAACCATCTTTCTAACCTGTCCAGAGACAGTGCCAGCCGAGGCTGTAAGGGTCCCTTCTGACCATCAAGATGCCCTTAAACAGAATTAAGCAAGATATACTTTCCCAAATGGTTAATTTTCTTTCCTTCTTTTTCTAGTAAACATCTTTGGTCAGCTCTCGGCATGCAAGGCTCAGCAGGATGTTTCCACCTGCCAGTGACCTAGCCCTGTGGCATTGGGGACACCAACTGATCAGCAGGCCACATAGCCGAGCCACTGAGAGGGCTGGACACCGGGGGGCCATGTCCACACACCCAGGTCAAAGCCTATTTCCAGCTCTCCCTGGGCGCAGCCACCTGTCTGGGAGAGGCAAAGCTGGCTGGATTGCTCCAGGAGGGCTGTGTCCTCACTCACCAGCCCCCAAGTGAGGCCTAGAACAGAGCTGCTGGCCAACAGCCATCTCATGCCACAGAACAGCTCCTGACTATCCTCACCACACGCACACACAAGTGCACGCAAGTGTTTCCCTCCATTATGGCTCTCTCAGAGGCAGCCTCAAAGGCAAGAAAGGCAGAACTCGAAGGCAACCTTGCCGCAAGTCCTCCTGCGGAGGCCTGAGACCCGCGCCTGCCCTAACGCTGAACGGAGGCCTGAGAAGCAAAATGCGCTGAAAGGAAGGGAACAGAGCAGCCTGTAGCCACAGCGGATGGGGGGGTGGGGAGGGGACCAGGGAGAGGAGTGGGGAAAGTTTCCATAGCAACCCCGAATTCTCTGACTTGTCACAATATTTTCACTTACGAGTCACAATATTTTCATTACAAGTTGAAGCACTTAGCACGATACCTTAATAACAGGAACGTGGCACGTGGGCGATCTGGTTGCTATGTGCACCTTTATTTTATAGCTTCTTATCCTGGTGAGACTCCAAGATTAAAAACAGCCACCCTAACATTAAAGGCCCAAGGGCTCATGGCGCCAGGGAAGTGGGCACAGAAGGGTGCCCCTTCTTTCTTCTCACCGGCCTATGTACATGGGGAACACGTGGTCACTATAATGGTCAGCCAGTGCACCCTGGAAATTTTGAGGGTTGCCAGGCCAAAATTTAAAAAAAAAAAAATCCCTGGGAGCTCAGGGATCCCCCACTGGCCCAACTCTGGGTCTGGGTTCCCTGCCCCCACCCTGCCCTACCCCAGATGTGTGTCCACTGCCTGTAGTCTGGGAAGGGAGTCACAGCCAGGCAAGCCTCTCCTGACCAGAAGGGGCCAGGCACTGAGTGTAACAAGGCAGCTGTGCAACTCAAGGACAACAAGCAAAATGTTTACACCAGATCCCGAAGACTTGGCTTAGAAAAAAAGGAATGCATGACATCCGCCATCGTGCTACCCGCTGACTGCATGCTGGAATGATGATATTTTGGGTTAAATATACCACTAAAACCCACTCCATTTGTGTCTTGCTTGGTTTGATACTAGTGTGTCTTCTATTTCTGTTACCTACGGGGCTCAGGGTGCAGGTTCGCACCAATTCTACTGTGTGGCAATTCTACTGCCTTCAGTCTAAGAAACCCCAAAACAGCCCCTTGCCAAGTCCTGGCCATCCCGGCAGAAGCCCCAGCTGACCGAGGACTCTCCTGAGCTCTCTACTAGAGGACGCCTTTGGCCCTGGCCCACTGTACCACTGGAAGGGAAACATCTGGCCGGTGCTGCTCAGGTGGCTTTGAGCGCATGGGTGTGCACATGCACGCACACACAGCTTCCACCCTGGAGGCCCATGCTATGCACCCCTCCTGCACTTCCTGTCCAGTGCCCAGTGAGAGGGATCTGCAAGAGTGGCATGGCATTCTAGGGAGCCACTGTGAAAACTACCTAGTGTAATTAGACCAAGTTCTGCTAGACACTGTGTTTTTTTGTTTTTTTGTTTTTTTGGTGGTGCCAGGGATCAAACTCAGGACCTTGTATTTGCCAGGCAAACACTTATTCCACTGAGCTATTTCCCCAGCCCTCTGCTAGACATCTGAACCTAAAATGCGAGCACCAGTAGGTGGGAGAGATAGTGCTTGCTTGCAGTTCCCTGCGCACCAGGAGGCTTAGGCCTAGGAGTACAAGTTCAAATCTAGCATGAACAGCTTTTAAATTTTGTTCTTGCCTCAAAATTTACAATAAAAAGAGTGTGAAGGCCCTGGATTCAATTCTTAGTACTGAAATAAAATGCTTGTAACAAATGACACAATCCAAAGCCATGCAGAGCAAACTTTTTAACACTCTTCTCCACCCTTGGAAACTTCTGTGACCTTTGCCATGTGCACACAAACTCTTCTACATGATCTTGAGGCAGGGACACAACTTCACAAAACATTTCCATTAAATCTTTTAGGAAAGAACTGTACCACCTCTCTTCTCCCCAAATCATGGGCCGTAGAACAGAAAGACAAAAAAGCACAGGTGCTTAGAAGGGAAAGCAGAGGGCCTGGGCCCCTGGGGGCACTGGTCACACAGAACTCTGGCTGGTAGGGGACTGCCACACACTCAGCAAATACCTGAAGACTAGTAATCCCCGGTCTGGTAAACTTCAAAGCTCTGAGTTCAATCTGCCAAAGACTCAACATGCAATCTGTTAACCACAGACTTCACAGATTCCAGGGAGGAGCTCAGCTGGAGGCCGCAGGCTCCCTGGGCTGTACTCCAGCCAGTAGGGAACAGGGAGAGATAGACCCCCACTTGGGGGCAGGGGACAAAACAACATTGCCACAGGCCTGGTCCTTCACCTCCAGCGAGGACTCACAGGAGCCGTGGACCGGCACCCTTGAGCTTTGCACTTACCCGAGAGCCAGTCATAGGCCAGCTCCTGACCTTCACCCCAGTGAAAAACAGATGAAGGCATAAAACCAAGGCAGGGCCAAACAGGCCTCCAGAAGGCCAGGTCTGCTCTACAGGTCACCTCTGCCCTTGGTCAGAGCAAGGCAACTCAAGCCAAATGGCCCAGCCTGGGACTTCGACCCAGATGCTTCCTCCTCCTTGCCACTGGTCTGGAAGGTGGCGGTGATGACACCCCCCGCCCCACGCCCAGCAGGAGGTGAAACTGCAACAGTCCTCCACTAAGAACCGTGCAGGCTTGAATGAGGCGCACAACCACCACTGCAGAAATTGAATTCACCACCTAGAATTAAACTTGTATTGCGAAGTCTGTTTCTCTCCTGTTGTCCACTGTGGGTGCTCAATAGATTTTTCTTTCACTTTGCCTGCATAATCCCCAGGCTTCCAAAAGCCAGGCTTCAGCCACAGAAGATGTCCCCATGGAAGCCCCCAAGCCTCGGCAGCCTAGCACCAGTCAGCAATTGCCAGCCCAGAGCACTCCTAGACATGTGACCACTCCCACACCAACAGGGCACTAGTGGCTCCATGATACCTTTTGAGCCTGTGGGCAGCTAAAGGCTACCAAGAAGCCAGGTGAAAAGCTCCAGCTTGACTCCAGCCCTCCATGCAGGTATCCAGCACATGCCCCAAGCAGGCAGGTCTAAACACAAGGTGCGCATCTACTGTGGGCTGGTAATTTAAATGGTAGACCTGAAGAGGAGGGCTGGAGTGGGACTGCAACCCAAGAGGCAGCGCACAGGCGGTCTCACAGCACAGTACCTGTAGGGAGCCCAGGGAGTACCTACAAGGTAGGGCCTGAGAAGGCCTCCAGGCAGGGGTGTCTGGAGGAGGCCACAGGGAGGGTAGCAGCCCAGGACAGGCAGGGAGCCTCAGGACCCAGCTCCCAGGGCTCCCAGAGGGTGGGCAGCATGGCTGGAAGGGCAAGCTTCCTGACCCTGGGGACAAAAAAAGCAAGCAGGCTGGAAGGGAGTGAGGTGGGCAGTACAGGAAAGTAACTTCAGGATGCCCAGAGGGACAAAGATAGAGGTGGACATCCAGGGAAGTCTCCCCCAGGCTCCAGACCCCCGGGGTGTTCAGAAAGCCACACTAGTGGGGTGAGAGGGAGAGGCCCAGGGTCAGCCCAGGGTCTCTGGTGTACGACCCGACAAGTATCCTGGTCTTGGGAGCTGGGGGAGAACACAATGACCAAGGCACTCATCTTCTCAGGCACTGTCAAGACCCCTTTGGAAGGTTTCTCCTGGATGGGCCCACGCAGGCAAAACAGGGGCTAACCTCCCCACTCTAAGCATGGTGCCCCCACTGGCAGGATATCAGATGCCAAGCTCGAGGGGATCCCAGGCTCTGCCCCAACACCCAGCCCAATCACGTCTGCTGTAGAAGATGCAGGCCAAATGCAGCAAGAGGCTCCCCATGCCTCCTCAGAGCCCAGGGCAGCCACTCCCTGCAGCTGGGAGGAGACCAAGACAAGTTTCCTCCCCACTGAGCAAAGTCCAGCTTCCTTAGGAATAAGGTGCTGAGGCTAACATCATTGATGGGTGCTCCCTCTCTGCAGGCCCATGCACCATCACCCTAAAGCTTGTGGGGGATGTGATGCTTACAAGACCCACATAAAAACAAAGTGCCACACCAAAGGATCCCGAGCCTCCCCCAGGGCAGGACCTGCTGCGAAGGCAGGCCTGGGCACACCACACTGAGGGGTGAGGGATGCAGGCCCAGGAGCAGCAGCTACACCTGACCCCACTGTTGAGAGCTTCAAGGGCACTGAGCTAAGAACAATGTCAAAAACAACCTATCTGGAGCCACACTGGGGCTGTTTACTTTGAATGGAGGAAACACTAATCTGTTACCACATTAGAAGCATGCACATTCAATGGCATTAATGGAATTTGGAAATATCCTACAGATTGAATGACTTTGTTTTCCTCTTTATACTTCTGTTCCTTCCTCCAGAGTTAAAAACAATTTTATGCCAAGCATGGTGGCACATGCCTGTACACCTAACACCTGAGAGTCTGAGCCAGGAAGGCTACTGTGAGTTCGAGGCCAGCCCAGGCTACATAGGGAGTTCAAGACCAGCATGGACTACATAGCAAGATCCTGCCTCAAAAAAAAATTTTTTTATATCTGAAAAAAAACCCTCTCACATCAGAGTATTTTTTAAAGAGCAGCAATTCCTCCTTGGGCTGCCTCAACGCACAAGGCTGGAGCAAGAAGGTGCTTGCAATGACTGCCAGGATCCCAGTTCACGCTTGCACAGGACAGAGGATTTATGATGCTGGCTCTCCCACTGCAGCTACCCCAGAGCTGCCAGGCCTTAAGGTGACCGGACAGAGACTTCCGGAAGAATGTCATCCGGCAGCTTCTCACATTTTGGCTTGCGTCCCTAGGAGCTGTTTTTATTCTCCTTTCACAGAGGAAGAAAAGGCTCGGCTTAAAGAACACACCCAGAAAGTGAATAAAGGCTCAAAAATCTTTCAGCTTTCTTAAGAGCGTCAAACCCAGAGAACTGTTAAGGCCAAAAGAAAAATCATAGACTTCATCACCATAAACGCCATGGTGCCCAAGAAGGGCACAGGGTAGGATGAAGGCCAGGTGCTGCCACCTGCTAATAGTGGGACCAGATTAAGTCTGAGCTCTGAGAACATAAAGCCACCTTGCAGGATTACCTAGAGATCCATAAGGGGAAGGAGATAGGGAGCGCACACCTTAGAGACCTGAGTTGAAATGGCAGCCCAGGATGCCTGGAGAACGTTCGCCCTGAGTGAGGCCGCCACACTGGCGAGAGGCTTCCTGGTCGGCTTCCTCCCAGCACTCTGACCTCTGCCCTGTCAGCAGAGAACACAACTCTCCTTCTGGTCCCAGAGTAAGACAGGGTTATGTAACAGTCTAGAAGCGTTTCCCAGAGCCACCACCCCACAGCAAAGTCCCAGGCCTGGGCACCCCTTTTCTTGTAAGGCAGGAAGGCCAGGGTCACTGGGTGGACACCGCAGCTGAAGCTGGGACTCACTTTGGCCTAGCACACAGTGACATGGGGCGAGCCACCCTGCAGAGGAAGTCCCGGCTGCTGAGCTCCAGCTAACCGTCCAGGGCACAGGCCACAGGCCATGCTGTGGACCCAGCCTCCACGCAAGGGGCCGGGATGGGGCAGGCTGCCAGGCAGCACACAGCCAAGGTGCTGATGAGCACTCCACTGTGGCAGCCTGTGCTTGGGGGGCAGGTGAGCCAGCACAATTACAAAGCTAGAGGCTAATCAAAGAAGAAAATAAAATTTTAATTGCCGCTGTGACATCATGTATGCTTTCTTCCCGAGAAAACCAGCTGCCCTAACAGACCCTGCACAGGGGCTGGGCTCACCCCTCTGCTAACTCACAGTGGCACATTGAAACCTGGAGCCTCCAGCTCTGGGACTTTCTGCTTCTTGAGGATTCTGTTGATTCCCTTTTCTTCAGTTAGCAAAAAAAAAAAAAATCCATTCCTTGTGTTTTACAGGTCAGTGTCTTCTCACTCCACACTGGGGCCTATAAGGTCCCCTCACACTTAGAACCATTCTGCCACACACAGCAGAAGCCTGTGAGCTGTGATTAACTCCAAATCACCTCAGGGCCTCCCGTTGTAAATCATGAGATGTTTTCTGAGAGCAATGGAACGCCGCCTTCCTAAATTAAAAACGAACCCAATTTTGACTCAGCAATTATATTTCTAGGAATTTGCTTTAGAGGCACTTCACATAGCAATACCTGTACATCACCACAGCACTAAGTCCAGCAGCCAAACAGCCTGCATGCTACTTAAAGTGTCATTTAGGTAAATCATGATACATTCATGCTGCAGGATGTTACGCAGCTGAAGGTGCAACTTTAGAAGGGAATGTGGAGCGATGTCACTGTACTCTGCCGGCGGAGAGCGGCTTTTAAGCTATGTGTACCACGGCACACATGTGACACACAGGCCCTCTGTGGGGCCCCTGGGGTGCAGGTATCCACTGGGACAGAGTGGGAAGAAAGCCTTAGCTTCACATGCTCCTGGATTACCCAGTTGTGCTCATTGGAAACCCACTTTTATGTAGTAAATCTTAAAAACCAAGGATTAAGAAGCAGGTTCACTGTCAAATGCAGCCATGCATAAGTGGCAAAAATCTCTCACATGGCCTGATCTGCTCTTGTAGGAAAACCAGAGCAGGAAACAGGCAGAGGCCCAGCATGGGTCCAAGGAACCTGCCTTGTGCCCACCTCACGTGTGGGTCCCTTGGGAGCACCAGGCAGGTACCAGGCAAGACTGGCAAAGTTGTGTGTGGGGACTGACTCACAGCATTCACCTATGACACAGAGATCAGCAGGCAGCCAGGACCAGGCAGGGAGAACTACACGAGACACCACCCTCACAGGTCACCTGCAAGTCACCCAGCAGCCACTTCCCTCCAAATGGCTGCTGTTGACAGCAGTGCTGTCTGGCAGAGAACTCTCCCTCTGCCCTGACCAGAAGGGCCACCACTGTCCTGCACAATTCAGCACCCACGTGTGTCTGCAGCGACTGAGGAATTTGGTCTTTAGTTTCAGTCAGGTATTTCTTTTGTAGGGGGGCAGGTTCTCACTATACAGTTTAGGTCAGTCCTGAACTCACTCCTGGCCAGCCTGGCTTTGAACTTCCAGTGCTCTTCCTGGGTGCTGGGATTACTGGTGAGCACCACCATGCCAAACTTGTCACTTTGCTGGACATAGACGGTGACTTCAATGGTTCGTTCAGCAACAGCTCTCGTGGCAGAGAGCTCAGCCCTATACCCTTGGTCAATGCTGGACATTGCCAAAAACTCATGGCTGTGGAGCCACCCTTGCACAACCAGGTTGTGAGCCTTGTGGACAGGGCTCCCACCCAGCCTGGTTCACACTGGTCGCCTGGTGGACAGAAACACACTGCCCAAGCTTTGCCCTGGCCCTGTGGCCCGTCATCAGGCCACCTCACCCTACCCCACCAACACTGCTGGGTCCCAGCTCAACCAGCCCGCTAGAAGTCCTGCCTCCTGGGCTGGGCAACGCAGTCCCCAGGGCGTGGTTGGCTCGGGAAGGAAGCAGCTCAGTCCTGGCTGAGGGAGGCGGTGGCCAAGGACAGGCCAGCACAGCTACTAGTGTGAGAGTTCCCGCACACCATTACCCCTGGCTTCACGGGCTCTTCTCAGAGTGGAGCCTGAGCAGGATCAGTCATGTGCAGCCATCTGTCCCACCTGATCTGGTATTTCCTTGAAGTTTTCCCTACATCTCTGTATTCATACATAAGACACCCAAGCCACTGTGTGGACAAAGGCATATACCTCTCAGGCCACTCTGGGGCCTCTATCCTGATCGACCTAGGTCCTTCACACTGAGCTACACCACCCACCACCCACCACCCACCAGCCACTACCCACCACCACCACCCCACTCTGCCCTTTTCGTCTTGAGACAAGATCTTACTGAGTCATTAAACTGCCGAGGCTAAGCACCACCTGCCTCAGCCTCCCTGAGTTCTCAGACTACATGCGGGTGCCACTACACAGCTCTGCCCAGCCCCTCTGGCTCCTCACATCCTTGCCTGGGGGCTGGGTCCACCCTTATGCTTAGTAGGAAGACAGTAATGACAAGTCAAGGAATGTTCCTGCAGCCCATCAGTCAGAAAGAACAGCACACACATTTGGCTGAGGGATAAGCAGACTGCAACAAGCCCACAAAGCAAACACAAATGGGGTCCCTGGCCAAGGACAGCCCAGGCCCAAGGAGAGAAGGCAGCATGCTGGACGTCTACACCAACACACCACACTGGCCCTGACACTGCCCAGAGGAAAGCACATCATACTATAAAGAACCAAACCCATTCTAATCTGTCCTGGTTTGAAAGTAGCCACACAGGTCTTGACCATGGCCCCAAAGGACCACTGTGAGGACTAGATGCTTTGCCTTCATCACCACCCAGGTGGCCTGGATCCCTCACAGTGTAATCCCTCTGCAGGAGCTATGGACATTCCTTCTAGGTGGCGGCATGGGGCTACCTCCCCTGTGCTGGCAGCAAGAGCTGAGCTCCGGGCATGGAGAGAAGGAATTCCAGGGTTGCTTCCTGTGGAGAAGCGACCTGATTCATTAGGAACACCTCAGAGCCTCACCCACACCCTCTGTCAGGCAAAATCAGCCCAACGCAAAAACTGCCACCTAGGCCTCCACCTGACCACGCATGCTGCTGACCAGCAGCTCCCTTCTACGTGCACAAAAGGCCACGGGCCACCTGACTGCGGTGCCTGAACACCATGAAGGTCTCTCCACAGCAGGAGCTCCCCAGGCACAAGGCCAACACGCGGCCTACCAGTCCTGGGGGACCTTTCCGGCCCACACCACAGTCACCCTCGCCCTCTCGGGTTGGTGCTCTGCAGCACCGGCCCTGAGTTCCAGGAGCACCGCCGCACCAGCTCCTATACCAGGTGCTTCCCAGATCGAGTTAACATCTCAGAGTGTGTGGGGGTCTTATGTTTTTGGAATGAAGGGATAACTTAAGGTTGACACATCAAACCTCAATCCTATGCAGCTAAAATGATTTCAGGAGGCCTGGTAAGGGGAAATGACCTACCATCACAGTTCCCGACACCCTTACAAGCCCTGCAGAGAAATCTGAGACTTTCCCACAGGCATTTGTGGCTCCAGGGGGCGCTGTCACAGCCTCAAGAGCCAGAGCCTATTTTAGGTATTTTTTGATGTTTAAAGGATTAAAAATTACCACAGTGCAGAAAATAGATAAATCAGAGAGCAACTGGACTCCTCACTGTGGAACAGCCCACATCTACGTGCAGGTTCCTATACACGGCTCAAGCCACTGCAGACCAGAAATACTGCAGTGTTTAAAAACTGCATTTCCCCAGACACGCGGAGACTCACTGCCATCATGCTCCACGCCACACAGCACTCACATTTCATGCTCAGTGATGTACATAATCCAGAGATGACAGAAAGCATGCAGGAGGACTGCACAGGCTATGAGCAAATATGGAGGCATTTTATTGCAAGGATTCAGTGTCCCAATTTTGCAACTATAAGGTCCTGGAGTCAGTCCCTAGAGATCCTAAGGGAAGATCTTACTTCCTAAAGTCAGTTGTTATATCCTTGTGTCTTTGTCTTCCATGTTAGTGTGCTGTCTGAAGAATCTGGTATCCTTGTTCTAACTAAAATTCATACTGCGAGGTCTCTGTGTGATGCCCAGGAAACCTTCACACCTGGTGTCCCAAGGGACATCGAACCGTGAAGCACAGACCTGCTCTGTGCAGCCTGCAGCTTGCCCAGAAGAGAGCAAACCCATCAGTCCTCATGGTTCTCGATGCATTCTGCCAAGTGCTTCAAAGTGTCACAGAACACCTCCACTTTTCTGATTATAGCCATGTTTTTTCTTACAGTAATCACTTAACTAAAGCTTATTTTAACGAAGTAAAATTCCAAACTTTTTGGCTAAAGGAGGGCTCCGGGGCACAGGCCCACCCCTGGCCCAACAAAGCCATCTTTATGTTACTGACAGAGAGAGAGAGAGAGAGAGAGAGAGAGAGAGAGAGAGAGAGAGAGAGAGAATGGGCCCACATACCCAAGCCTGGTGCTTGTAGGAGGGAGGGGAGGGAAACTTCCAGTCTTCAGGAGTCAGGGCAAGACCTGCATCTACCAATCATAGGAAAACAGAATTGCAAATAGAAGGCTGGGGATAGCTGAGCAGACTAAGCACCCACTTAGGCAAATGCAAGGACTGAGGTTCAATCTCCAGTACCACCTGCCACACTGGCCCCACTCCTGGACACACTGAGCTGGCAACCAAGTCCAGGCATGGTGGTGCACTTATAATCCCAATGCCGGGGAGGCTGAAAACAGGAGGATCACTTCGAGTCTGAGCTGCACAGTGAGACCCTGTACCAAATACACACACAAAAAACCTTTTTTTTTTTAAATTGAAAATAAAAGTACAAATTAGGGAAGTGAAAAATAAAAAAGATATAGGAAAGACCCACTCAAGAGTGGAGAAATCTGCTCATCTGGTGTCACAGGGCCTCACATCTTCCTTCAGCTTCTCCTGGCTGACACTCCCACCTAGGCAATCCCCAGAAGTGCCGAGGTGACTTTATCTCACTGCACCCCGAGAGTAGCTTCCATACCAGGGTCCACCCAGACAAGTGCTTGTGAGAGGCCTTGGGTGGGGCCTACGTGGGTTTTCCTACCACCACCACCACTCTGGCCCCAAACCACTCACCACATGCCCATCCTTCCTTGCGCAGCGGGATGCACCCCTCATTTCCACTCTCAGGTGACACAGCTGGGTCAGTTCGCACTGCAGACAGCACCAGCCAGCCTTCCAAACGCCACTTTTAAAAAGCTACTTAATGATCTTAGCAATCTTCCATACTTTTTTGTTGTTTTGATTTTTAAGACAGCGTCTCATTATGTAGTGCAAGGTGGCCTTCAACAGTGATCCTCCTGCCTCAGCCTTCTAAGGGCTGGGATTACAGCAGTGCACATCATGCCCAGCCCTCTACTTTCAATGCTTTTAACCTATTTCAATACTCTATCCTATTTTTCCCTGACATGACTAACTTTAGGATAGTTTTGTCACTTGGCAGGGAAAATCTTACTGCCAATTTGGCTGTAATAACTTCAGGCCAGTAAGTTAACTTGGGAATAGCTCCCACTTATCTGTAACATTTATCTTCCACATCCCAGATCAGAGTTACTTTGTGGGTCAATGTTCTTTTCTCTCACGTGCATCAAGCTGTTGCATGGGCTCAGACAGGTCAACGTGCAGTCTCAGCCCTTACAAGGTTCTCTATTACTTACAAGACAGGACAATTTTCCTTTCCCTACTAAAACAAGCATAACTGTTTCACAACTGATTTCAAATATCTAAAGCCACCCAGA
This sequence comes from Octodon degus, assembly GCF_000260255.1. Classification (NCBI taxonomy): domain Eukaryota; kingdom Metazoa; phylum Chordata; class Mammalia; order Rodentia; family Octodontidae; genus Octodon; species Octodon degus. The sequence continues at coordinate 7,942,100 of NW_004524649.1, read as the reverse complement.
GTGACAGGGACCATGAGATGCTGGAGGTTGTGGAGCTCATCGAGGAGAACCAGATCCAGCAGTGCCCAGGTCCACCACTGTGTATGGGGCTGGGACGTGGGGGGGGGGGATCAGGCTCAAAAAAGGTGTGCCCACTCTCCACACCCCCACCTTGGGGAGCAGGCTCAGGGCCCAAGAGGCTGACCTGAGAGAAGAGTGGACAGGTGTGCTTGTCCCTGACACCCCACAGGACCTACTCAGGGCTCCTCAAAATCTGGGCCAGGAAAAGACTGAGAATTTAAGAGTGGTACAGAACATCCATCCAAAACCACAGGGCTATAGGTTCCCCAGCAAAAGCCAAATGATGCCTGAAGATCCCTTTTGTCAGGACAAATACAATTAATATCCGTCAGTTAATAGCTACTCAAAGGGCAAACAGGCAGGCAGGCAGGCAGGCAGACAGGGCAAAGTGGTGCAATCAAGTGATAAACCTGGGCCAGTCCCTGTCCAGTTCTAGATACTATGAAACAGGCAAACCACGTGACCCAGCATCTGTCTTAAGATCTAACGTCCACGTTAATGCTCTATGGCGGGCTGGTGAGATGGCTCAGTGGTCTAAAGCACCCACTTAGAACAAGCTAAGCTAAGCAACACAGGGACCGCGGTTCAATCCCCAGCACCACATGCCAGCCAGCCCCGCCCCCTGGTGGACTGAGCTGGCCACACACACACACACAATAAATTAAAAAAAAAAAAAAAATGCTCTATGGCCCTCTGTCCACTGCACAGGGTGCAGGCCAAGAGGAAGGGCCAATGCAGAGGGACACACTGCTTCTCAGAAGCGTCGCCCAGCACCAGGTGAGGCAGAAGGCCTCAAGGGACAGGATGCGCTTCGCCTCTCTGCCCCTCCTACTGCCACGCTGCAGGCCTCTCCCAGAGATATGGCCAACCAGCCTTGGTCACAGGACTCACCCAGCCAGGAGGCACTCTTCGTGGCTCTGCTCTCACCCTGAGAGAATTTTGCCTGGGCCCCAGAACAAGCACAAGTGGGCCAGACTAGGCCTCAACTCAGTCAAGCCACAGCCCACAGCACAGCCTTCTGGCCCAGACAGATCCAACTGACCGACTGCTGCTAACTAGCTTGCAGGAGCAGAAACAGAGGTAAATGTCTGCTGCTGCAAGCCACAAGATTCAGGGATGTTTGTTCCACAGCTCTGTTGTGACCACAGCTGACTGACACAGGCAGCACCCTGAAGAATACCTACAAAGCACACAAAGAGAGCCTTTCCTCCAGGTTTAAAAAAAAGAACACAGTACTCACCAGACTCACCCTTTTTCTTGGAACCAGACTTCTTCTTTGAAGGAGCCTCCTGCTTGTGTGCTTCCTGGCTTTGAATTGTAGTTTCACTCTTACCCTGGACAGGAGCTGTCTCTGGCTTCTTATTCTGACTGGCCGCTCCATCAGCCTTTTTGCCCTGGTTGGGGGTTCCCTCTCCCTTTTTACCCTGGTTGGGGCTCCCCTCTGCCTTTCTGCCTTGGTTAGGAGTTCCTTCCCCCTTTTTGCCCTGGTTCTGGGCACCCTCTCCTTTTTTGTTCTGGTTTGGGGCTCCCTCTGTCTTCTTGCCTTGGTTTGGGGTACCCTCTACTTTTTTGTTCTGGTTCTGGTTCCCCTCTCCCTTCTTTCCCTGGTTCTGGTTCCCATCCCCCTTTTTTCCCTGGTTCTGGTTCCCCTCCCCCTTATTGCCCTGGTTCTGGTTTCCCTCCCCCTTCTTAGCCTGGTTCTGGTTGCCCTCCCCCTTCTTGGCCTGGTTCTGATTCCCCTCTCCCTTCTTTCCCTGGTTCTGGTTCCCCTCTCCCTTCTTGGCCTGGTTCTGGTTCCCCTCTCCCTTCTTTCCCTGGTTCTGGCTCCCTTCCTTCTTAGCCTGGTTCTGGTTGTCCTCCCCTTTCTTGGCCTGGTTCTGGTTCCCCTCCCCCTTCTTAGCCTGGTTCTGGTTCCCCTCCCCCTTCTTTCCCTGGTTCTGGTTCCCCTCCCCCTTCTTTCCCTGGTTCTGGTTCCCCTCCCCCTTCTTAGCCTGGTTCTGGTTCCCCTCCCCCTTTTTAGCTTGGTTCTGGTTCCCCTCCCCCTTCTTAGCCTGGTTCTGGTTCCCTTCCCCCTTCTTCACCTGGTTCTGGTTCCCCTCCCCCTTCTTAGCCTGGTTCTGGTTCCCTTCCCCCTTCTTAGCCTGGTTCTGGTTCCCCTCCCCCTTCTTAGCCTGGTTCCCCTCTCCTTTCTTAGCCTGGTTCTGGTTCTCCTCTCCCTTCCTAGCCTGGTTCTGGTTCCCTTCCCCCTTCTTAGCCTGGTTCTGGTTCCCTTCCCCCTTTTTGGCCTGGTTCTGGTTCCCCTCCCCCTTCTTGCCCTGGTTCTGGTTCCCCTCCCCCTTCTTTCCCTGGTTCTGGTTCCCATCCCCCTTCTTGGCCTGGTTCTGGTTCACCTCTCCTTTCTTGGCCTGGTTCTGGTTCCCCTCCCCCTTCTTAGCCTGGTTCTGGTTCCCCTCCCCTTTCTTTCCCTGGTTCTGGTTCCCCTCTCCCTTCTTTCCCTGGTTCTGGTTCCCCTCCCCCTTCTTGGCTTGGTTCTGGTTCCCCTCGCCCTTCTTTCCCTGGTTCTGGTTCTCCTCCCCCTTCTTGGCTTGGTTCTGGCTCCCCTCCCCCTTCTTAGCCTGGTTCTGGTTCCCCTCTCCCTTCTTAGCCTGGTTCTGGTTCCCCTCCCCCTTCTTGGCCTGATTCTGGTTCACCTCTCCTTTCTTTCCCTGGTTCTGGTTCCCCTCTCCCTTCTTACCCTGGTTCTGGTTCCCTTCCCCCTTCTTGGCCTGGTTCTGGTTCCCCTCCCCTTTCTTGGATTGGCTCTGGTTTGTTTCCCCCTTCTTTCCTTGGTTCTGGTTCCCCTCCCCCTTTTTGGCCTGGTTCTGGTTCCCCTCCCCCTTCTTTCCCTGGTTCTGGTTCCCCTCCCCCTTCTTAGCCTGGTTCTGGTTCCCCTCGCCCTTCTTGGCCTGGTTCTGGCTCCCCTCTCCCTTCTTAGCCTGGTTCTGGTTTCCCTCCCCCTTCTTGGCCTGGTTCTGGTTTACCTCTCCTTTCTTTCCCTGGTTCTGGTTCCCCTCCCCCTTCTTAGCCTGGTTCTGGTTCCCCTCCCCCTTCTTGGCCTGGTTCTGGTTCTCCTCCCCTTTCTTTCCCTGGTTCTGGTTCCCTTCCCCCTTCTTGCCTTGGGTTGGGGTTCCCTCCCCCTTCCTGCCCTGGTTCTGGGCCCCTTCAGCCTTCTTGCCCTGAGACATGCTGATGGCTGGAGCACTCGTCTTGGCTCCCACTGGGGGCACAGCCACCATTGGCACCTCCTTAGGGGTGGCTTCCAAGATGGCAGACTTTGAGGCAAGAACCTGGATGGAATTCACTACAGAGCTGACTGCTGGTTCCACCTTGGCCACCTTTTTCTCCTTCTTCTTTTTGTCCTTTGGGGAGGAGGCCAGCTTCTCTTGGGGCATGGCTGGTACTGCAGCCACAGGGGTGAAGACCAGTGGGGCCTGGATGGGGGTTGGGGCCACAGCCATGGCAGGAGTACGTGTTGGTTCTTTGAGAAGCACAGTGACATTGGGGCCCAGGTCATGTTCAGGAATCTTCCCATTTGGTTTCTCGTCCTTTTTCTTGGTCTTTCCTTTCTTCTCCACAGTTTTCTCCTTCTTTTTCTTCTCTACTTTCTGGTAGTAGGTTTTCGCCATCTCCTTGCGCTGGTTGGCGAGGGCCTCTTCATATGATGTCTCCTTCATAGAGAAAGTGGACACCAGGAAGATGCCAATGGCAGACACCACCATGAAGCCACCGAAGACCACAACGCCCAAGGTCTGTGTGTCGTAGATATCCATCTTGGCTGGCTTGCTTTTCACCTGCCAAACACACCAGAGCTTATGTTTGGAGAAACTGAGGCATTTGACAACCTCTGTCTCTACCCTCTTACCACAATTAATGTTTTCATTAATTGCCCCAGATTAAACCCAGGCCATCTTTGGGACACACAGCCTTACCTACTCCCCTTAAAAGGGAGTCATTTTTATACAAGATCTACACAGTCTCTTTGATGCTGGGTGCAGGTCATTGGAGTCCTTGACGCCCATGAGACCCAGCAGGCCCAGCCTCCATGACAACACGAGATGCGCCTACCATAGCAGCACAGGTAGGAGGCAGGAGGGTCAGGGGAACTGGGCAGAAATGCCCCACATAACCCAGGTCAGGGGTGTCACTGAGCCACTGCTGACTGCCAATGAACGGGAGTCCTGGGCTCGAACAAAGAACTTCTGATTTTTCACACTGGCCAAAATAAAGCCAGCTGCCACAAGAGCCAACCTGAACACGCCTGCCAGCCTTCAGCCACAGGCGTTCTGGGGGCCCCTGACACACCCTCCTCATCTGCTGCCTTCTAGAGAAGCAGTTGCCTAGGCTCAAAGATACGCATTTCCATACCATACCCCAAGTGAGGGGCCAGAGGCTGGGTGAAGGGAAGTAGCCTTGACCAACACCAGCTCCTGGGACCAGGAAGCCCATGTTCTGCACGCTAGGAACTGGTGGGATAAACCCTGGGAAGCCACCAGGAGAGGACTGAGTCGCCAGTCCCACCAGGACAACACTCCCCACAAGAGGGTGAAGCCCACCATCTGCTCTACCTGTGGACCAAAGCCCAAAGGGTCAGTGGCCACCAGGCTCACACAGTCCTTCCTGATTGGTGGCCTAGGTTCAGGTAACTTCACTGAGGACCTCCAAGAGGTATCTCGCTAAACACTTGCCTGAGCAGTGCAGGCAGAGGCAGAGCGGAAGACGGGGAAGGTGTGCGCCCTCTGGCCCTGCTCGCCAGAGCTCCAGCCTGAGGGGTGGGCAGCTAGGACAGATGGTGCAGAAAGCTAGCACAGATGCAAAATCCCTACCCCACTTTCTACGCAACAATCAAGAAGTCCACACCAAGGCATTCGGGCATTTTAGTCCACAGAAGGGAACAAGAAAATGCTTGAAAGTCTCAGCATCCTACTCCCATGGTAGCTCCAACACAAGACATTGCTGGGTCTTTCTGATTAAAACCCGCGAAGTGCTGTAAGTTCACACCCTGGGTTGGGGTTGTGTGCGACTGCTGTGACAGTCACTCCCCAACAAGCTGTCACCCTGGGTAAGGTAGTCTTGTGTTTCCTGTGGACTCTGACCATGGCTGCAAGGAGTGACTGAGTCCCACAACCAGTCGAGGCAGTTGCCCTGGCAGCCTCTCCAGGACACACTCCTAAGCTAGACGCCCCCGAGGGCCTTGCACCTTGCTCGGCTTGGGTGGGTCCTTGGGGGCTTTGTGGTGCTAGCCTTGCACTTCTTGGTGGGCGTCTACAACAGGAAACTCCTTCAGGTCCTCCAGAGGCCCTCTCAGAGCTCTGCCAATGTGGACAGTCAGGTACCAAAAATGCATCATAACAATGACATACAGCCTATTTAGGTGACAAAAGTCTTCTAAAACACACCTTTCTCTAGTGCAGACCAATACCACCACAGGGGCCTGGGTCACCCTGGCACGGTTCCGTGACTCCACGTGGCTGCCCACCACCCACACACCCAAGAGTAGTCTCTCGTGGAGCTGCTGCTGGCACTGGCCACCAGACCTGATGCAGCAGCAGCCACAGACAAAGCCAGGCCTGTTTGCAACTGAGTACTGTGCAGCTCTGTGCAGCCCTGGGCTCTCCAACTTCTAAACTCCAGCAGAAAAGCCAAGGCTGGGAAATGAGCCTTTAATCTCACTCCTCACAGGCAAACACAAGGCACCAAAATATATTCTCTGTGGGGAGCTCAGCATCAAGAAAAGCAAACTTAGGAGAATATTTTTTCTTCTGCAGCACACACAAATGGATGTTTTACAGCAGCACAAATGTGTCTTCCCAACTTTTGCAGAACAAGCTGCTTTAAAAAGAAATTACATCTTTACCACTAATTCCTGAGTTAGAATTCTTTAAAAGAATGCTTTCACAGGAAAATAAAAAGCCCCAGTCTTTGGGAACACGCTCCAGCACTTGCAGTGAAGGCAGTTCTCTGAAAGAGAGCAGCCAGGGGAATGAAAGACACCTTTCTGCTGTCCGCCAGGCAGGGTGTGAACACATCCTGGGGTCCTCGAATAATCTCCGAAGGTCAGCACCCTGGTCTTCAGCACTGAAGCCTGCACAGGGCCCCACTAGAGGGGAAACAGCAGACCCAGCCAGGTGCCCACCACCTGCACGGCCTGACCACAAGGTACCTCCGATGGGTCAACTCCATGCCACATGTTGATGACACAGGCACCTTCGCAGGCTCCCTGGCGCTGGATAGATGAGGCCTATAAGGAAGGGGCAGGGGCCTCTCCCAAGCTCAGCGACTCAAGCTCACTGACTGCCTCTAGGTTTCCCACAGGATGGCTCTCTGGCTTTAGGACTGGGGATACATGGAAACAGAGGCTCCAACTCTCCAGACATAGCACTGCTGGGCTCATCCTGGCAACGCCTGGCCGTTTCATGGAGGCCACATCTAGATGCCCAAGAGGCCATGGGTGAGGGGTGGCCAAAAAAGACACTTGCCATGCCATCTCCCTCAGGAGAGGACAGAACTGAAACAAAATAGCACAGAAACAGAGACTCTAAGAGACCTGCTACATCAGACTTAGCCTCTCCTTTTCATGTATTTATTTTTTCGGGGGGTACCAGGGATTGAACTCAGGACCTTGCACTTGCCAGGTAAGCGCTTGTTCTACTGAGCTATCTCCCTGGACCTGGCCTCTCCTTTTTAAAAACTAAGCACTGAGCCTTCCTAATTTAAAACCCTGATATCTAAAGGATTTTATTTATTTATTTATTTATTTATTTATTTAGGCCAGCTCAGGCGGCCTCAAGGTCAGGTCTGGTAAGGCATGAGGATCTGAGGATCAAACCACAGAATCCTGAGCCTGACTGCTTTGCTTAAGCAGGCACTTAAACAACTGAGCTAATGGGCAGGCCCCTCTAAAACCTTGATATCTAAACTGCCCCAAATGCTGAAGCTGTCTGAGTGCTGATGCAGCTGGCACCACAAGTGGCAGATTCCACGCCCAATCTCAAGGGCAGGCTTCAGGCAAAACCTAGGCACACACATATTCTTCAATACACTGTGGGTATCCTTGGGGTAGGAAACAGAAATTAGTTTAGTGATTGCATTTGGGCCCTTTCACCAAATAGCTCATGTATATGCAGACATTCCAAAATCCAAAATCTGAAACATTCCTGATCCAATTGTTCCAGGTGAGGGATACTCAACCTGCGTTAGGAAACAACCAGACATGCAAGGGTAAGAACATGAATATCCATCTACCCACATCCCAACTTATCCACTCCTGCCACTGACCTCAGACAGCACACATGCGTGTGCAAAGGCACAGACACACACGAGCAAGGGTCATCTCCTTAAGTGGCCTGTCTCTCCTATACACTTACACTGTGGTACAAACACACATCTCTACAAACGATACAGGACATTACTCTGATTCTGTTAACTGCTATGTAAGAGATAAGACGGTTGCTATTTGGCAATGATTTCTGACATTTTTGTTTGTTTCTGAGATAGACTATGTTTCAGCCTCCTGAATAGCTGAGACTACACATGCACACTTAAACTTTTTAAGATTTATTATGGAGCTCTACATAATCTGTGTCCCTTTGTTTTAATGCCTATATTATATAACTAGACCACAAGTTTCTATCCACACGCTTGCACATTCAGGCTTCTAAAATTTACACCCTTCACGTGAAACTGCAGTGTGACGCTTCTATCACAGCAAGAAGTCACCTTCAGTGCCCGCTCCCTTCCTCTGCCAAGCACTTACATGAAGTCACTTTTGCTGTGTGGAAGTTACCTCTCAGTCAGGCGCTAGTTAAGTCACCACAGCTTTACTTTGGCGGGTGACAAGGTGACAGGAAACGCACAGGGCGCTTCTCAGATTAATCGCCTCTTCCCCTGACCATCTCTTCCTTCCCCCGTGCCAGCCAGGGGCCTGGTCTAGAAGAGATCAATCATCTCCAGCTCATCAGCACCTTGTCTTCGTTTGCTCCAGGACTCCTACTGAGATTTTTTCTCTCAATCACACTGAATTGACAGATAAGACCCACGGAGCACTGACACAGGAGTCGGCACACAGATTTAAAGGTGGGTTTGGTTCTTTTTCCCCCACATGTTTGGAAAGTTTTTATATTTTTTTCTAGCAAAGTCTTTCATACCTTTTTGTTGTTAAAATAACTGCTGTTTTTTAAATATTTTAGAGAAAAGAGATCTTTTGTAAATTAGTTTTTCCCTTTTCCAGGCACAACAACCGACACAGTCACATACTTCCCCTCCTTCCCGGCCTCCCTTCAGCAGTTACACACCTCTGCTTGTGGATCATTTACTCCACTACTATGCTAAGCTCTCCTCAAAGCTGAGAGTTTGTAGATGGAGATTCTCCTTGATTTTCTTTATTAAAAAGCTCCCTGTGGGGGCAGTCTTGTTTCCTGCTTTCTGAACTATAAGTTCCAGGGCAACCCCTGAGGGCTGGGGCCACATTAGTCTCCAGGGGAGGGGACAGCATCCTCACGGCTGCATTCCTAGATTTCCTTTTCGGTGTTTCTCCACTACACTGTATTGACTGCAGGTTTTTCGTGGGAACCTTTTCTCAGGTTAAGTAGCAATCTTACCTTCTTGGCCACCTTTCATAAACACTGGAGTATTGGATTTTAGTAAATGCTTTTCGTTGCCATTTAACATTTCCTCCTTCAATCTGTGGTGTGCTGAATTAGACAGTGGTAGCCCGCCCCATCTGCTGGGGGAAGCACACAGTACCAAACATGGTCTTCTTATATGTCCGTTAACTGTGACAGTTAAATTTATAAATTAGGCGCATGCACATGTGCATACACACACACAATGAGTAACCATAGTAAAATGAACAATTATAACAGCATCTGAACAGAGGCTACTTTTGCAGTACATGGTGACCAATCTGCCTGATTGATAGGTAAGACTGGTAGGGGGACAGGCGGCACGCACAGCATAGACATGCCGCAGCAATGCCACTGTGCCCGGATAGGGTGAAGCCAGCCTGCCTGAGACTTCACCACACTACTCAGGACAAGCGCACAACTTACACCTACACATTATTTCTAGAATTTCAATACTTTTAGATCACACTTTAAACCTGGATAACTGAAACAGCAGCACGTGAAATCGTGGAGGGGGAATGCTGTAGTATGTCTTGTACTAACTCACAGGTGGTATAAACAGTCACAGGTGAAAAAATGTTTTCTTTTAAAGTATTATCTTTAGATTTGCACTGTGCTCATTTTTATGTGGGATTTCTGTGTGTTCTAAACTAGAAAAATGAGGTCATTTGGGCTGTCCCCGATCTTGGTACCAGGGTCACTTGCTTCTCACAGAATGAGCTAAGAACGGTCCCCGGGCCCCTGTCCAGAAGTGCGGATCTCTCTGCTCTGCAGCTTGGATGACTACAACATGCAGTAAGACCGCCAGGGTGGGTGTCTGGAGAGCTTTTCTTGGAGTAGGAAGAGTGGGGAGTGATGATTCTTAAATGCTCATTCCATTTCAAGGACTCTAGATCAGTTTGGGGTTTATGGTCCAACTAATTTCACTACTCTACCTTCTCCACTGGTTTACTCTGTTCTTTTGAACTTGACATGTGTTTATTAATTTTTGGTCCTCTCATATTTAATTTTCATGTTTCTTCTCTGACTTGTGACTTGGCAGCATGTTTAACTCTTCTAATACACAGGGGCTCTGAGCAGTCATAGAAAAATCCTCATTTAACTAAATTGTAAGGTTTTAGATTCTTATTATCAAAAAAACCAAAATGAAATGAAACAAAATCACATGTCCCAGGAAATGGTCTTGGATACACACACCAATATATACAAATATTTATAGACACACACATAAATACACGATTCTCATGAAACAGTAACTCGGTCTCTTTCTATCTTTCTTTCAATGTATTTGGTACAGGGTTTCACTATGCAGCTCAGACTCATAGTGATCCTCCTGTTTTCAGCCTCCCCAGCACTACGATTACAGGCGTGTGCCACCACATCCGGACTCAGTGGCTGGCTCAGTGCGCACGGGGCAGGGCCGGTGCAGCATGTGGTGCCAGGGATTGAACCTCCAGTAACTCAATCTTATTACTTATATGTAGAGGCCTGCTGTGCTGGCCCTGCCCCCAGGGTGCGCTGAGACAGCAATTGAGATTGGGCGTAGTGGTGTGCACCTGTAATCCCAGCTCTTGGGAGGCTGTAAACAGGTGGATCACTACGAGTCTGATGTAGTAGTGAGACCCTGAACACCCTGTAGACCCTTCTCTAAAATTAAAAAAAAACCTTATATGTAATATACTGATTTTCTATGCCAACAAAACATTAAGTTTTCCACAGCAAAGCAAATTGACTTTGAAGCTGTGTCTGCAGTTTGAAAAACACTGATTTAGATCACATACTATTTTGCTAGGAGGTGGTCAATTTTTATAAATCTATGCATACACTTACCCAGTCCTATGTGTATCCTTAGTTCAACTGAATAATCTTCAACACAACATTGCTAGGTCTCTGGCTGGCCAATCTAGGGGCTACCAAGAGCAGGTATCTCTCCCACCATGACCATAAACTGGCCAATTTCTTTTGGGCTCTCTCAATTTTTGCTTTATTAGATTATTGTTAGGTGAACATAAAATCAGAATTACAGGGGCTGGTGAGATGGCTCAGTGATCTAAAGCACCTACTTAGAACAAGCTTAGCAAAGCACAGGGACCATGGTTCAATCCCCCAGCACCACATGCCAGCCAGTCCTGCCCCCTGGTGGGCTGAGCTGGCCACACACACACACACACACACACACAAATAAATAAATAAAATTTTAAAAAAAATTGGGGCTGGGGAGATGGCTCAGTGGAATAAGCACTTCCCTGGCAAGCACAAGGACCTGAGTTCAATCCCCGGTTCCGCAAAAAATAAAAAAAATAAAAAATAAAGAATTACATCTTCTCGGTACAGTACCTACTACCCTCCACCCTTCATTCTAATAATAATCATTTTTCACTAGAATCTGGATTATCTGATTATTTTAAAAGGTTTTGCTGATGGCTCAGTGGAATAAGCACCTCCCTGGCAAGTGCAGGGGCCTGAGTTCAATCCCCAGTTCTAAAAAAAAAAAAAAATTATCTTTGTTTCTCAATAAAATTATAAAAAAAAAAAAAAAAGGTTTTGCTTTTTTTTTTTTTTTTGCGGAACCAGGGATTGAACTCAGGCCCTTGCGCTTGCCAGGGAAGCGCTTATTCTACTGAGCCATCTCCCCAGCCCTGGTTTTGTAGCTTTTGTGAGGTTAGTAATGGCCCAGAATCTATTTTTCACATTCAAGCCCTCTGTGTTTATATGTTTTAAGCATGGTTCTTAACAATAGCATATAGCTGAATTTTATTCTAAGACCAGTGGCAATTTGTCTAATTGGTAGGCTTTGTCCACTGATATCTATTGCAATTCCTATATAACTGGGCTCATTTGTACTCCTCATTCTATGCTTCCTCTTTGTAACTCTGCTTCTTTACATACTTTCCTCGTCCGTTCCACACTCTATTAGATTATCTAAATGTTAGCCCTTTTTCCTTCGGTTTGGAGGTGAAGCATTCTACTTTTACTTTTTCATTGAGTACTGTTTTAAAAAGTAGGTCAGGCATGGTAGTGCATACCTATAATCCCAGCACTGGGAAGGCTGAGGTAGGAAGATTATTGTGAGTTCAAGACCAGTCTAGGCTACAAAGAGAGATCAAGGCCAGCCTGACATGCATAGCAAGACCCTGTCTAAAAAAACCCAACAAGTTGAAAAAAAAAAAAAAAAAGAATAAATAAAATGTTCTTGCAGGGAATGGTAGCACATGCCAATAATCCTAGCATGTGGGAGGCTGAGGCAGAAAGATTTCCACAAGTTGAAGGCTAGCCTGGGCAACACACTAAGTTCAAGATCTTGTCTCAAAAAATACACAAAGATATCAAACACAAATTTATCCTTACATTCTCCTAACAGGCAGACCTGACTCCATTTCACTATTGCCTCCAGCCACCTCCCTAAGGCAGAAGGACAAATGAGTGGTCACAAATAAGTGCCCTTGTACCGGCCAGGAGCCCGTTCTTGTCCTGCGGCCCCACGCTCAGCACCCTTTGCATGACAGGCACAGACCCCTGCATCATTCCACGGTGTGGAAATTCCGGCTCCCTCTACCCACCACGACTTCGGGCAGGCTCTCCTTGCCAGCTACCCTGAGACCTCATGACCCTGGGAACTTGTCTCCCTTCACTCAGAGCGCTGAGGACACAGCTTCGTGCCACTGGTCCCTCCCGTCTCCTGGTCCTCTGCCAAGCCAGCCATACTGCTGTAGCCTTTAGCTTTCACCACTTCTGGAGCTCTAGTCTCTGGGGCCCCAGGGAGGCGAGCTTGTCCCCTCACCTGTGGCTTGCAGCGCCTGAGCTCCAGTGCTACCTCCCCCCGGTTCCTCCTGCGCTGGTGCCCTGGCCAGGTTGCTTTGGGCCACTCCAGCTCCAGCGCCTTCCTTACAGAGCCTAATTAGTTCTTACACCACTTCTGACTGATTTATTCTACTGTTTTTTTTTTCCAGCTTGTTTGCTCTTTTCTGTTTCTTCCTTACCTTGTCTTCTGCCCTTAATAGCGACAGCACTTCATCCCTCCTGGTGGGCCTGTGTTGGCCAGCTTCCCTCCAACAGGGGTCCAGGCCTCAGGGAAGTTGGCAGGCAGAGGCTAATCTTTATCAGAAGTAAGGCCTCCTGTTAAAAATTCTCAGGAGACTTTGTCCCCTGCCTCAGGACAAACAGGTGAGTGCTTACCTGTCCTCAGTCCCAACCAATGACTAGGAACACGTCCGCCCTGACTGGTTGGCAAGGCCTTTCAAGGCTGCAGGTCTCGCATGGGGACCCAGGGACATTGCGTCCACTCCTCACCTCACAAAGCCGTTCCCAGAGATGACAGCACTGCAACCAGCCCACAGCTGTCCTGAGGTCAGCTTACACCAGGCAGGTCACTCTTCTACCTCCTAAATTTGTGCACTTCAACATTTCTAAGTCTGCATCAGAGCACCAAATCTCGAACTTGAAAGGTAAACTCTGATTCTTTCTAACCCCAGGAAACTAAGAAATGGGTTCTGAACGATTTTACTTCCTGTGGTACAAGGATGGAAAAAACTGAATTCCTATTTTAAAGAAACAATGCTACTCATTTTAAAGAAGAGTTGAAACACCAAAAATAGAAATGTATTCTATTATAAGCCTTTGCTTATTCATCAGCCATTTCAGATTCAATTTCTACGCCTGAGGAAAAAATAAAGAATTGACATGTTTTTGTGTTTCTCTAAAAAAGAAAAAAATCAACTTTGGAAAAACAGGTATTTAGACACAACTGAATCTTCTATGAGCTTACAAGAAGCCACTGGCTTCATCTGACTTGTGAAGACAGCCTGCCTGCTTGGCAGGAAGAAGCAAGGCCACAGGAGAATTCAGAGGCACAGGCCCAGCCTTCTTCCTGCGCACAGGGGTTGGCCACCCAGGGCCCAGACCAGACTAAGGGGTGCCAGCCACCAGCTCTGTGCCCACTACAAATCTAATCAGAAAAAGCTGGTATCTTAATGGGAAAATGCATGCCATTTCTTTCCCCCACATGTCATTAGCCCACATTGATTTTGTGAAACACTCGGGTTTGCTGGGGCACTTTCCTACACATGTTCCCCTTCCCCACCAACCATTACCCTCTACACACTATCTTCCCTTTCTTTTCTGTGGAAAGTGAGTTATTAATAGTTTTACACTATTTTCTTTTTCTCCATTCTAGGAATTTACCCCAAGGTCTTCATGCTGAGTGAAAGCACAGGCTCTTTTTCCAAAAGAAGTTTTTTTTGAGATAGGATCTTGCTAATTTGCCCAGGATGGGCTTAAACTTGGGATCCTTCTGCCTCAGCTTCTCAGTGCTAGAATTATAAGCATGCACCACCAGACCTGGCTAGTTCTTACATTCTTGCACTCAACCTATTAAGTTTCATTTTTCTATTTGTTGCTGGGATAGAGAAATGTAAGACTGGGATAGGACTAGGACCCCCTCTCTCCACCCTCCCCCCACACCTTGACCAATTTTACTAACTCACTGACAGGTTCTTAAAGTTTATTACATATAAAGAGTGTAAAAATCAGGGGTTTTTGGTTTTGTTTTCTTTTTCTATATTTTAATAAGGGTCTACAAGGTCTCACTACGTACATCGGACTCGTAGTGTTTCTTCTGTTTTCAGCCTCCCAAGCGCTGGGATTACAGGCGCACACCACCACTCCCAGTCTCAATCACTGTCTCTGTGCACCCCAGGGAGTGGGGCCTGCATGACTCACCAGGGATCGAACCCTGGCCACTACGTCTGCCTGAGCAGGAGCTTTAATCTACTGAGCTATTTGGCTGGCCCTCAAGAATCAGTTTAGTTCCCTCCCAATCTTGACATATTTGCTTTATTTCTCTTGAATATTTACACGGGTTAGGACTTCCAAGCAGTGCTAAAGATAAAGAATGGTAGCAGGCAGCCCATTTTTCCTGATATCAAAGGCCAAGACATAGGAGTTCATTGTTTAGCATGATGTCTGCTATGGGCTTTTGTAGGTTCTCCTTTACAGCAGGTGAAAGCAGCACTTCATAGCCCTGGCTGCATGAATCCATGCTGAATTTGATCAAATACTGTCCCAGTATCTGTTAAGATAATCCCACTAGTCTGCTATAAGCCACTGGTGTGGCAGATGAACATAAACTTATTGCTAAACCAAGCTTGCACTCCTAAGGTAAAACAGGAGCCTGTCACCGCACACACCACTGGACCAGGCCTATACTGAGACCTAGGTCTGACTCTGGCTTCCTTCTCTCCTACTGTTCTTTCCAGGCCTTGTACTAAGGTTCCTTCCATTCTTTTCCGAAAAGTTCAAGAACAACTGCAATGCTTTGTCTTTACATGTTTAGGAGCAAAAGGTGAAACCAAGGGGGTCTGACATTTTCTTTGTGAGCACCCAAGATTATGGGTCCAATTCCTTTAGTAACTTATAGGACTATACAGGCCTTCTATCTCCTCTTGTTTCCAGGTTCAGTTATACCTTCCAGAAACTTAAACGCATGGAAAACTTGTAAATTTCCAGGCATATCAAGATATGTTTTCCATGCGTGATATGCACTATAACCCCCACCCCTCCCTTTACAATCTCGCATCAACTTTTTAATTTACTTTTACTTAAGTTTTCCATAGTAACCACTTACCTTTTTAATGCCTACAACATCTATAGTAAAATCATTCCACAGGCTTGATCTCTGCATCTTTTTCTTGATCTGTTTTGCTTTATAGTTGTCAAGCAAATTTCTTTGTACATGCATGTGCAGGGTCTCACGACGCAGATTAGACTCATAGTGAGCCTCCTATTTTCCACCTCCCTAGTGCTGGGATTATAGGCCTGCACTACCACACCCGGACTTAAATAAATCTCCTCTACAGATGAAGGTAAAATTCTGCTGGAGTTCCCTACACTGGTTTTCTGCTTCACTCATTCTTTTTTACTGTTATTCTCTACTGACTTCGGTTTAATTTGCATCTCCAGATAGATGCTTAGTGCGCTGATGTTCATCATGTTCTCTTTCTGAATGCATTAAAGTTATGAATCTGGTAAATACCAATTTAACTGTGTAAATATTTTTGTTTGTTTGTTTGTTTTTGGGGGGGTTGTTGTTTTCAGAACCGGGGATTGAACTCAGGCCCTTGCACTTGCCAGGGAAGTGTTTATTCCACTGAGCCATCTCCCCAGCCCTTAAGTGCATAAGTTTTAATAAGTAATATTTTCATTATTCCTTTCAAAATATCATCTTTTTGTCACTATAATTTTTGACCTACAAATATGTACTAAGAGCACTTTAAAATTTCCAAATACATGAGATTTTTCTATTTATCTTTTTATTCACATTTTTACTTTAGCTTTATTGCAGTCTGACAACCTACTATACAATTTTAATTCTTTAATATTTGTTGAGACTGACTTTATAGCCACAAATGCAGCACTGTGAAAACTTGCAAGTATGGACCGGTTGGCTGCAGTATTTTTTAAAATATAGTCATATACAGACCTCATTTTTTACTTTGTTCAAAAGTTCTAATCTTTATTGACTTTTTTCTATTTAGCTATCAATTACTGACAAGATGACAAATTCTCTACTGTGATTATAGATTTGACCATTTCTTATAAATTCCATCAATTTTGGTTTTATAGATTAATTCCAAAGTTAAAACTGCTAAATCTTCAAGCTGAGTTTTTACCAGTATAGTGATTTTCTATGTTTATATAAGAACTCTGTCCTAGGGGCTGGTGAGATGGCTCAGTGGTCTGAAGCACCTACTTAGAACAAGCTTAGCAAAGCACAGGGACCGTGGTTCAATCCCCCAGCACCACAAGCCAGCCAGCCCCGCCCCCTGGTGGGCTGAGCTGGCCACACACACACACACACACACACACATAAATAAATAAAACTAAAAAAAAAAAAAAAGAACTCTGTCCTAAAGTGTTTTATATGACACTAATATAGCACTAGTTTTCTTTTAATAGTATTTTTACAGTATATACCTCCATTCTTTTACCTTTACCTTTTCTAGATCTTGCAATCAGTATAAGAGCTGGACTTTTAAAAACCAATATAAACAATGTCTTTTTTTACTGGAGTATTTAGGAAATTTATAATTTACGATTTTAGGCATTATACAAGAAAGCTGACATATTTTGGATTTAAATCTGTATTTTCCTTTGTACTACTTTCCTGTCCAAAGTCTCTTTTCTTCTCATCTCTTTTTGAAGGGGCACTTAAAATGCTTCATCCTTCCCCTCTACTATTACAGTAATTTACTTTTAAAAACATTTACTTTTAAAAACCAACATGCAGAGTGTGGGGCTGGACAGACAGCTCAGTGGCTAAGTGCCTGCATGGCAAGCACAAGGATCAGGGTTCAATCCCTGGTACCACATGTCGTGCCAGCTCCTTGCCAAGCCAGGTATGGTGGTGGATGCCTGTAATCCTGGCGCTGGGGAGGCTGACATAGGAGGCTCACTATGAGTCTGAACAGTGTAGTGAAACTCTGTAATAAACAAATAAATGGGAAAAATGCAGAGTTTACAATATTCATAGCTAAAACCTCTACCCTCTGCCACTAATCCCGCCACCTCTTCCACTGAGGCACGACAGTGTTCAGTGTTCAGTCCCCAGAAGGAACAGCCATTCTTTCATATTTGTTTGGGGTCAGGTCAAGCACCCGCACCCACCACCTTCCCGACTCTTCCTGTGTTCTTGTTCTCCTTTTCCACTAATTTCACTTCCCAAGAATACCTGAGAATTTCTTTTAGTAAAGATCTGTCGCAGACTCCTAATCTTTTGTTTTTTTCTTTGACACAGGCTCTCACTATGTAGTCCCGGCTGGTCTTAAATCCACAGCGATTCTCCCATCTCAGCCTCCTGACTGCTGACATTATGGGCATGTGCCACCATGCCAGGCTTAATATGATCCTTCTCCTTTACCACTGAATTTTTCACTCTAGTTATTATATCACTAAACCATCTACCTGTGATTTCTTTTTTTCTATTCGGTTCATTTGCTCTCCCATCCTGTTACATTCTCAGTCATTCATTATCTTCAGACCCTGGCTCTGTCTTCTCCCCTTCCTGGGAGCCTGATCAGATGCACTTCTGAGTCACTCCTCCCTGAGCAGGATGTAGCTCAGTGGCACAGCCCCTGCCTGGCAAGCACAAGGTCCTGAGTTTGATTCTGGTACCAAAAAAAAAAAAAAAAAAAATTGCAGAGACCCTGTCTCAAAGAAAGAAAGAAAGAAAGAGAAAGAGAGAGCGAAAGAAAAAGTCTTTAAGAAACAGGTTCGGGGGGAGAGGGCCGGGGAGATAGCTCAGTAGAATAAGTGCTTCCTGGGCAAACGCAAGGGTCTGAGTTCAATCCTCTGTTCCGCCCGAAAAAAAGAAACAGGCTTAGGGGGCCTGTGAGATAGCTCAGCGGTCTAAAGCACCTGCTTAGGCAAGCATGCAGGGACCATGGTTCGATCCTCAGCACCACATGCCATGCCAGCCCTGCCCCCAGGGTGGGCTAAGCCAGCCACAAAAAAGGAAAAAAAAAAAAAAAAAAGAAAAAGAAAAAACAAACAGTATCAAGAGCCTCCAATCTAAGAGTGAAGCCACTCAGATAGCGAAGAGTGGCTGGCTTCAGAGTCCTGGCCAAAACTGACCCCTCAAAAGTCCCAACACGTCACTAGAAAGTCTTCACTAAGAGTCTCAGCCACTCATTCCCTCTCCACTCCTTCCTACACTATGATAACTATGAGGCTCTGAAAACTTAAGATTTTTCTTTCTAGTTATTATAGAAGATAGAGCGGTAGATCTATGCCTCACTCCTATCAGGGCCAGATTTTACAGAGGATGAAACCTCACTCAACACAGGTAAGGTGTTCAGCCTAATCACTTACCAAGTTCTAGCAGGCCTCCCCTAAACTTGTGAAGACAAGGGTGTCCCTCAGCCAGGGACAAGTAGAGTGACCAAGAGAAAAGACAGTGGACAGCAAGGATCCTCCTTCCTTCGCAAGGCACCCTGTGCTCCACACAAAGCACCCCCCTTCCCACCTCTCGCACTGGTCACCGTCCCAAGACATGCTCAGTGCTTACTGGATACAGGATGCCCAAGGTCCTGTGGGGGTACCACCAACAAACACCCCGGCCTGCTTCCATGACTGAAACCTCTAGCCTCCACCAGCAGGGCAGGGACCATCTGCGCCTGGCCAAGCAATGTCCACAATACCTGCCAATCATCTTCCATAGCTCTGCAGGTGTGAGCAACCACTGGGTGCCACCACCATGCCAACACAACACAGGGACACCTTGGGAGTTAAGCAGTGTCCTGTGCAGGAGGGGGGCGCTCCTGCTGTAAGGGGTGGCGACAAAGTAAAGTACACAGAACACACCAAGTCGGGAGCAAAAAGAAAGCCATGCAGACAGCAGAGTGGCGCAGAGACGAGATGGCACAGAGGCAGGATGGCACTGATCTAAATGGTGGTCCAGACCTGAAGGAGATGGAGCCATGCGGGGTATTGGGAAGAAGCTCCCTGGCAAGAGGTGACAGCCAGGCACAAGAAGAAAGGCTGGTGAATTAAGCAGGCAGAAGCAGCGGACAGGGCCAGGCAGGGCTGTTTGCAGGTAACGTTGATGGTTTTGCTGATGAAGAAGCAGGCTTGAGAGCAGCAGTCAAGATAAGTTGAGGTCGGGGGCCTGGAAGATAGAGCTGTAGGGCCTGTGTTCCTTGCACAGGAGGGACTGAGGCCAGGGGAAAAGACAATCTATAGGCACTCAAAGTTTCTCCACCACCCCGCACTGTGCAGAGGCCAGTGCTGAGCCAAGCTACCACAGATGCTATCCAGCCCCTGCAGAGGAGCCACCATGCACATTGCATAATCCAGGCCGGGCTCAGTGTGGTGGCCTGCCTGTGACCCCAGCACCCAAGAGGCTGAGGCAGGAAGATCACTGTGCCTTCTAGGCCAGCCTGAGCTACATAGTGAGTTCACGGCCTACCTGAACTATGTATGCAGCAAGATCCTGTTTCAAAAAGTAAACAGAAAAAGCCAAAACCAGGGCAGGATGCTGGTGGTAAAGGAGAGAACAGGCCCCACCCAAAGGGGCAGGAACAGTTCAGAGTAGCCCTGCAAAAAAGTTAAACTGGGATAGCCACAAATACTCATTTTTTTCCCCAAAAGAACCTTAAAACTGTACATTTTAACCAAAGCAAAACAATAACAACAACAAAAAAAAACCTCTTCTATTTTTAAAAGGCAGCCCAACTGCTTTAAAACAAGGGGCTGGCCACAAAAGCCATTTGCAGGCCAAGTGCAGCGCACCCAGCACACCTGCTTGGAACTGTTTCGACTCAGCCTCGCCCAGACCTAGGCTGCTGACAGCCTGCCTGGGGTGAGGCCCAGAATTTAAGGTCTGGGTCCAAGATGGTCTTCAGGCCAACTTTTGAGTCAGCAGATGATACTCATTATCACTATAAATAGCTGATAACTTCCGGCACAATCTCCGAGGGCAGCCTCTGACCAGCAAGGGATTAACTCACTGCCTATCACTGCAGGAGCTTCATTTAAACTTTGATTTTTATGCCATTCTTCAGATACTAGGTTGAACTCAAAATCAAAAGTTCTTCCCGAAGACAGAGCTTTGTCAATCCCAATGGTTCTTCCAGATCCCAGTCACTGGAGTGCAGCAGAGCCTGCACAAGTCGCAAGCTCAAGAAAGATTTACATCAGCCAGACAGGAAAATGCTGGCATACCGGAAGGTGTCAAGTTTGGAGACCAGGCAGGTATTTTAGTCTTGCAAAAACAATCTAGTTTAGAAATCCTAAGTCTTTATAAAGGTGCTACCTGTAGAGGTAAGAGATATATATTACTGCACCTAAAGGAAAAACTTCTAATGTGTCTGGTTTTAAGCCTGGACATTGTGAGATCAAGGCCAGCCTGGACTACACAGTGAGACAGTCTCAGAAAAAAAAAAAAAAAAAAAAAAAAAAAAAAAAATTACCTTCTTTAGCAGCCTATCCTTTTCACCTAACTCCTATTTATTTCCTATGTGGTCCATTTGGCCATAGACTTGCTGTGTCTCCGCATGCAGTTCACAGTGCAGAGTTAGGACTGGCGTTTCTTCAAGGTGACGTTTATTGAACTAAAGCAATGTTAACTGCTACTAGTCAACTGCTGTGACTTACAGCATGAGCAATTCTACCTGGCTAAACAGCGCAGTATTAGAATGTGATGAAGAAAAATAAAGAGACTGTCTCCCTCTGTAATTCAGTGTTACTTTAAACTCATTATGTAGCCCATGTTGGCCCTGAACTTTCCTCAGTCCTCCTGCCTCAGCCTCCTGAATGCTGGCATTACAGGTATGCACCACCATACCCGGCAGGAACAGATTTAAATGTGTAAGAGCAGCAGCTGCCCAGGGCCAACGCTGTCTGACCAACTTTCTGAGGATGGGAATGATCTCAACCTGTGCTGACCAGTATGTGAGTACTAAGCACTGGAAACGTGGCTCAGAAACTGAATCTTTCATTTCATTAAGCTGTCTTCGATCTAATCCTATCTGTGGCAACAGGGCTGGACAACACCTCTCCTGACAGCAGCCTCATTCTTAGAACGCCGTCCTGCACACTTGCAGGCATTGTATTTGAAGACCTCCCAGAGACACTGCGTAAAGAAATGGAATTCCAAGTGCCCTCCTGCACTGCCACACTTCTAACCCACTCTCTAAGTTCTTGATACTAAAACTCTTAATTTCAATATCCTAGATCTGTGTCCTCCCTCGGGTAATTATCGTCCCAGAAAAGTAGACCTGTCCAGCCCTACAGCACATTCAGAAAGCAGAGACCTATCACTAGCAGCTGGCAGCAACAAGCGTTAGGCCCAACAACCTCCTGACCTGTGTGGCCTCTTCATTCTTAAGCCACTGAACGGGTGAGAATCAGACCAACCCCACAAGATGGGGCTGCTCAGAGGCCTAAATCTACATCAGAGTCATGCAATTATTATTATTATTATTTTTTATTTTTTTTTTTTTTTTTTTGACACAGGGCCTTACTATGTAATCCAGGCTGGCTTCGAACTTGCAGTGATCCTCTGAGAGCTGGAATTACAGACATGGGTCACCACAGCCAGCTACTATCTGATTTTTTTTTTTTTTTTGGGAGTTTCTATTTTATCATATGTTCACACTTTTATTTTTTATTACTTTTTATTTTTTTCAAAGTTTTATTGATAAACAGATAGCAATGAGACAGTTTCAAATCAAATCGGAAGTACAGTTTCAACAAATAATACACTGCATATATTCTTCTTAGCTACTATCTGATTTTAACAGTAAATCTTATAAAATCACTTCATAACTACTGAGAATTCTGTAACAGGGTACTCATCTACCTCACTTAATCGGTGTTAATTACAGAAACCTCCACTCTCAATCCCCAAGGTCCCCTTTTCACCCTCATCCCTCCATGGACTTCTCGAGACTAGGCTGGCCCTGCAGCCCTGCCACCACGTTGGCACTGCTCAGCCCAGGATGTGCAGGGAGACCGTGCAGCCCCTCCATCATAATTCCGATGGATTACCCCACACACACCAGAAACAAGATTTTGGTAAAGAAAAATCTGTCTCAAAAGAGCTACTGCCTCTACCTCTGTGCCATTCATCTGTAGTTAAAGCTTCTGGCCATAAAAGAACAAGTAAGAAGAATTTGGAGTCCTGCACTTTTAGAAGGTATCCCTGCTACATAAAAAAGCTATATTCCAATTAAATCATTTGCATTCAACCATTTAAACGGAGTTCGGTGCTACATAATTACTGCAGCCTGTAGAGTTAGGGCTCATTCCAGCAAAGAATGTAACTGCTCAAATGTGACTCCATTCGGGATTTATTTAAAAATCTCCCATCAACAAATATATTCCTACACCATGGCACCCCTCTAACTCTCTTTGTAGATGTTGACAAAGATGTCTCAGTAGTAAAAGAAACAGTTCTGCTATAACACAGATCCAAACCCAAGAATCCTTGTCGGCCTCCTCCAGTTCGAAGGGCCCTGGAGCCCTGCAATCCAGCTTCTCCCGCTCCTGTGAAGGGAAACTTACTACCAGGCTGCCGGGACCTCTCTTCCTTTAAAGGCTTAGAGAGGGAAGTTCACATCCAGGACCTCAGAACCGGAAGCTACTTCTGGAAGGGAAACCAGTTGGCAGGCCACAGTGGGCCGACCTTTGAAAGTTCACAAACGAACTACAACGAACAGTTAGGCAGCGGGCTGCAGTCTCAAAGATGTCTCGCTTAAGAAGAACACAAGCCAAGTGCGTGGGGGAGGTGGGTGGTGGGAGAACACTTCTGACCTGAACAGGGCCAGCATCAAATGTGAGGTTCTCCTGGGCCTATGTCCTCAAACTCTAGAAAATTCCACACAGACAGCCAAACCCGGACCCGGAAGGCATCGGCATCCAGAGGGAATGGCCCAGCAAACAGTGACGTGGGAGGCTTCATTTCCTTGGTGCTTCCCGGTGCCTCCTGACCTCTGACCTCCGGGTTATTGCCACACAGCCTTCTATTTGCACAAGGTCCCCGGCACTTTCCTGCCTGGCCCTTCCCTGCCTGGCCCGCTGACCCTGTCCTGAGTGGGTGGTTCCATCTCCAAGCTACAGATAAGGTGAGCCAGAGTGGAGAGGCTGAGGGCAGAGCCAGCAGAACCAGGGGTGGGATCCAGATGTGTGGCTCCTGAAGCCGGAAGGGGTCCAAAGTCAAAAGGGGAGCCAGGCCCACCTCGCTGCGGTGCCCTGCACTGCCCTCAAAACCCACCCCGCAGAATGGGCCAACACTTGTTGACTCCTCCATATGCTGGGTCTCACAGCTGTTTTCTCAAGTGCAGGCCGTCAGGGACCCAGATTTTCAGACGGGGCCGGACACTGGGATGAGGCCAGCCTGCACCATATCGGGACGCCTTCGAGGGCCTAGGCAGGGGTCCCGAAGGCCCATGGGAACCCAGACCGGAGCCCCCTGCGCCAGGCGCAGCCAGAGAGCCAGACGGGCCGGGTGCCAGCGCGCGGGGATGGGCGGCCGGGCCGGAGTTGTCCGCTTCCCCTCCGGGCCTGGCACGGCCAGCCCCTCTATCGCGGCCACAGTCGCGTCCAGGCGGGCGGGGACCTGGCGCCCCGACCCCAGGGCGCCCTCGTGCCGGCTCCGTGCGACCCCAGGAACCGTCTCCGACCCGGCCGCCAGGGGGAGCCGCAGTGAGCCGCGCTTCGGGAAGTGGCCCCGCGCCACCCCTTACGGCCCAGAGCCCGGCCGCCCCG